>NC_142925.1:16800000-17104375 GCF_054131065.1 Drosophila arizonae | reverse complement strand
GACGCTGCTGTACCACACACAGGCCCAAGCAAAGCAGCCAGTACATACAGAAAAAAGTGTTGCCATTTCGGTCTTTTGCACTCAACGCTGTGGGAGCAGCATAAAGAAAATGGCTGCTAATGTTCATAATATTGTGATTTGGCATTTAAATGTTGATTTTTTGTTTTTATTAATCTGCTAATATTGTTTAGGCTGCGCGCACTCTGGATGTCGTTTCTAGTTAGAAAGACGCGCGCGCGCGCTTTTCTGAATTGTCAGCTTCGACGCTAGCACCAGTGTATGTGTTTGTGTGTGTGTACGTGAGCAGTATTGCCATCTCTTTTGATGCGTTCGGCCATTGCTGCATGTATATGTGCCTGCTTGCTTGTGTGTGTGTATGCTTGCTCTATGGTGGTGGCTTCTTCTCTTTGCCCTTTTTTTGAGCGGCATTTCATTAGCGTATTTTGCAACTGATACTAATTTGATAATTTTTTTTATTAATAATTTCATTACAGCTCGAAGCTTAGCAAATTAATTTAGTAACTTACTACTTACACACACAAAGACACAAAATAAAATGGCCGATAAACCAAAACGTCCGCTCTCTGCTTATATGCTGTGGTTGAACAGCGCACGCGAGGGGATCAAACGCGAGAATCCTGGCATCAAAGTCACCGAGGTGGCCAAGCGTGGAGGTGAATTATGGAGAGCAATGAAGGATAAGTCGGTGAGTTGATAATTAAAAAGAAAACTTCGATTATATATTTGATAACTAATTAAATTTCTTAATTGCTTTGCAGGAGTGGGAGGCAAAGGCAGCCAAGGCCAAGGACGATTACGATCGTGCCGTGAAGGACTTTGAGGCCAATGGCGGTGGTGGTGGTGCGCCGAATGGAAATGCCAAGAAACGCTCAAAGCCTGCCAAAAAGCCAGCGAAAAAAAGCAAAAAGGAGGAATCCGAAGATGACGACGATGAGGAGAGCGAGTAAAGCATTGTTACTTTGTTGGCATAATTAAGGGAAACCACAAGAACAAATATAGTGGACCTCCTCCTCATTCAGTCAATCCCATTTCGTCTAAGCTACACCACCAACCCACACACACTCCACACAAACCACATACCCAAAAAAAAAAAAAAAAAAAAAAAAAAGCTAAAGAAAAACCCATAACAATGAGACCACCTCTAATAATATCAAAAGAAACAGGAATGCTGTCCGAAATACGCAACTAAAGAAAACAACAACAAAATGAACATATGCAAAATTGTATTTATACTTAAGAATTTAAGTTTATAGTAGGCGAGTTTTTTAGTATACACATTTCACGAGAGGACAAAACAGTTCAGTTTTTTTTTTTAATGTCGAGCTCAACGCGCGTTGGATTTTTGAATCCCGCCGCATTAACAAAACTCAAGAAAAAGACGGCGGCAAAACAAATGAAATTGATTGATTTGTGTATCTTGCATAAAAATTTTGTAAATTAAACGATAACGTAATTCCATTATAAATAAACAAAACGAAAAAAAAAGAAAAAAAAAAAAAAAAATACAAAACACAAAAATTGTTCTGAAAAACTATATCCTGTACGTGAGTAGAATTTTACTCATACAACAACAAGAAAAACACATTGAGAAACGTTGCTAGGGTCGGCCAAAACGAACGGCATATTTACCGTCTATTATATAGATCGATATATACCAATAGCTCTATATGCGTAATGTTAAACAAGTTATATCAGATTTAATGAAAAAGAGTGTACAAAAATGCAAAAACAAAAACAAATGAAGGGAAAAGGCGTTGAGAGAGCTTTTTCAAATGACGTTCAAAAACGAACGAAATTTCGCTCAGGTTTTTCGTAATTATTGAACTCTAGATAAACATCTTTGTTAATCCCTAAAGATGTTGCAAAATAAAAAAAAGTAAAAGAAAAGAAACAAAATATATATTGCATTTAATCTGTAGTCTTAATTAATATCTATATAATTTAATTCCAATGAGAAAAAAATAAAGAACAAAAAAAAAAAATTAAATAAAATAAAATACGTTTTTTAAATGCGTTAAAAAGAAAATGTTTGGATATTGCTGTTTTTTTATTATTATTATTATTATTTTTTTTTATTAGAAATAGATTGAAGAGGGTTACTTTTGGGGAGTTCACAGTTCATTTTGGAAGGAATATCTAAAAAAAAAAATTGCCTATTGTTACCTATGGAGTATAGTCCTATATGAAGTTGAATATTATGTGGAATTCCTATATACATAATACATATTTATGTATAAATTATCCTTATATAGAGCATAACCCTGTATAGTTAGTTATAGAAATCAAACTCAAATTGAAACGTTTTTATTCTTATTTATTGTTTTTTAAATATCATCTCATATTCAATAATCGATCACTAAAGCTAAATGATTTCATCGGCTGCTGTCGCTGCTGCTGTTTTTGGGATTCCATTAGATGTAAAATGTTTAATGTTTAATGCTATGTTATGTATGTTGTTTATCTCATGCATACAAATACCGTTTCATTACATTAGGCTATTAATTAATTCACGTTCTTGTTGGGATCAAAGTATAGTACTCCATGGGATATTATGTTTAACAATGTTAAGCCTATAAACTAACATTTAACAAAAGCACAATAAGAATTCAGATCAACTTTGAGGTGCGATAGTTAAAATTATGCGCTATAAAATTAAGTCATTAGGTATACACAACATATATATATATATATAATACACAGATCTATGTATATATATATAAACAATTTCAGTTCCGTGCTTTGGATTGGTTCGGATGGGATATACACACACACATATAAAAAAGGCATTTAAGATCGTAGAGCTTGATTGGAGTTACTTCGGTTGGTTTGCTTCAGACATATATGTATGTAAATACCTTGAACTGCTTATAGAAGAAGATTTAATAATACATTTCCATAGATTGACAAATATTAAAAGTTGATTTTGTTTTTGATTTTTTCTTTCTTTTTTTTTTTGGGTATCCACGACGGACAAACATATCTTAGTTGTGCTTATTTAATTAAAGACAGAACTTATAACAAATATGGCAAAAAAAGAAAAAAGAAAATGAAAAACAACAAAATCTCTCCCAATGCCGGCGGCAAAAAACAAAAAATGAAAAACAAATCATGAGCATGCGAACTGTAAAGGAAAATCTGCTCAAGTTTTTCCCCCCGGCTGGCCGTTGCGTGTGTGTGTGTGTGTGTGTGCAGCAAGTAGACAAAAGACAAACAAACAAACGGAGATAAGCACCATCAGGCTGTGGCATCCTGAACTGACCCGATCCGGCCCGACCCTCTAGTTGCGGTTCAGCCAGAAGATGGTCTTCAGCACAAAGTAGGCCAGGCCCAGACAGTAGACAATCTTCTCGCGCTGCATCCGCTGCTCGTTGTTGATCTCAATGTTGAGCACGCGCCGATTCAGCTTGGCCAGCTGGCGGCGCAGATAGAGGATCTCCTCGTGCGGCGACAGTTCACCCATGGGCGTGCCCTCGCGCTGGGACAGCATGGAGGCATCCAAATTGCTTTGCTGCTGCTGCAGTTGCTGTTGCATCAGCTGCGAACGTTTGCTGCCGCTGCCCGTTGTGAGCTGAGAGAGAGAAAGAGAGAGAGAGAGGGAGAGAGAGGAAAAGGAGGTTAGTAAACTTGGCTTAAAGGCGTCACTCAACTCACATCAAAGTTCTGATAGACCATGGCTTAAATACTAAATATAAAATATATCTATCGTAAATAGTTGTTTAGCTCTCGGAAATTTTGACAAATTACAAACGATAATTTCAATGACAACTAATTTCAGTTAGTCTAAACAGATTTCTGACTAAAAACCGTCTAGAAGTAAAATTGGCAAAAAAAAATTAACTTGGCTCAATCGAAAATTGGCAATGCAAATAAATATTTATAGATTTATGAAAATTTTGATCGTAACACTCCCCGACTTTTCAGTCAGCATCTGAACATCGTACGCCTCTCCACACAGATTGGTAAACAAAATTTAAGAAAAAAAAAAAAAAATAAATAAATAAAAACAAATCAATATATATAAGTCAAGCTGAGAGTATGTCACAAGCGCATTATTCCGAGGAGGATGAGCTGCCCAAACTGGAGTCCATCAGCAATGCGGTCAAGTGCGAGCAGACGGGCCACATTATGGAGGCGATACTGCTGTATGAGGAGAGCATCTTCAAGCTGAATCAGCTGGCCAATTCGGATCCAAAGAAACAGCAGCTCTATCTCAAGTACCTGAAGATGTACGAGGCGCGCGCCAATCAGCTGCGCGATCAGGTCAAGGCTCATTTGCACTCCAGCAAGATGCTGGAGCACATCACCATCGAACGGGATGCCAGGGGACGAGGCTATCAGCGTCTGCTCGGCGCCTACTTCAACGACAGTGTGAAGGAGGCGCATCTGAATGAGCCGCAGCTCTGCGAGCAGCATCATTTTAAGAATCTGGTGAATTTCTTGGAAGTGCTGGTCAAGAGCTGTCGCTACTTGAAGTACATACGACTGACGACGCGGCCGGATCTGGCGTTGCCCAAGAATCAGTTGCACATCCTGCAGCAGATTCGCGCCGATCTGGCCACGGGCAACATTCACATGAACTTCCAGCTGGATGAGACGCTGCACGATCGCAAGATCGTGCTCAGCTCCGGCGTAGTCATCAAGATCGGACGCGGCCTGCACTATTTCGAGCCGTGCGAACATCTCTATACGCTGGGCCTCTGCGATTTCGATTTTCGCAAATGCCTGGCCACCGAGGTGGACGTGTGGAAGTGCCGGGCCTTTGCCAAGCCGCTCCGGCAACAGCCCGAGCATCCCGTCTACCAACCGACCGCGCCCAAGGACATCGAGCAACGGGCCCACCAGGGCATGCCCAGCATCTACTCGAGCGAATAGTGGGCCGTAAAGAAAATTTGGCTTATTGAGGGTATACAGACTGCAGCATTCCTGGTCGAATATTCACAGACTCAAAGAAAATTGTGGTATTAGAGATGAAATTGTACAAATATATGAAAACTAGATACAGACACAGATGGAAAAGGCGAGAGGCGTTAATATACAAGTAGGAGAAGTGGAAGAGCGAGCGCATTATAGATCAAATGTTAAATAATATTAAGGAAGGACTATATATAGAAGATATTTAGATTAGTAGATATATAAAGTATTCCTGATTTGCTAAGATATCCAAAATGAACAATAGTTATATGTATATGTATATCATAGATCATTGAAGATCATATATGAAATGGTATTTTTGATCTAGCCTAATATTAATTATCTATATGAGTTTATAGAATACATTTTAATTATATTCTAGGAGCAGAGTTTGACAATGTTTATATACATTAATAATAGCCTAACAATCTTTTATAAATGATATAGAAAACTAATTGAAAAGGAAAAAGGAAAAAAAGACAGAACTATGAATATAAGTAAATGAAATATATAAATATATTCCATAATCCTCTCTGATCTACCAGTTGAAATTGAGCTATGCTAACTCTCTCAGAATACTCCCATTAACCAGCTGACCACACGGATTAAATATTAATAATATCAATGCAATTCATAAGCACTCAGCAGTTCGCTAATCTCAAAACAATTGAAATGTGGTTCGGGGCGGGGCGAAAGTTTCGTCATGAGCTGCACTGGCTCATGGGCTGATAAGGGATCGAAATCGTATCGAATTACGGCCGTGCAATGTGCCTGGCACGTCACGAAATTGAAGAAGGTGTTAGATTAGAAACTTTCGCAGACAGATCTGACTTATATAAAAGATATAGATAACTAGAGATAATTTCTATAGTGCATTTGCTCACCTGCGAGTCGGATTCCACGGAATTGGCGTCGTTGCTGTTCTGAAATCCCATGCGCACGTTGCCATTGGAGCGCACATATTGTGTGGCACGTTGTCCCTCCTCGTCGTCATCCACATCGCCGTCCAGATCGTTGCCATAGAAATTGCCGTTGGGTCGTTGGTGCGGTGAGTTTTGCTCCGAGGCCGATGGGAAAGGATGATCCGTGAGTGTGATGACGCGCGGCGGCGTCTGTACACGCAGAAAGCCCACCGACGGATTCTTGGGCAGTATGGAGTTCTCCAATTGGATTTCACGCGGTGCCGAACGCGTCTCCAGATGCTGATTGTGGCCCAGCACCACAATCCTGTCTGGCACATTCATATCGATCTTGTCATGATAATTCCACGAACTAATCATTCCATTCTGATTCGACAGCAACAGATCCTCGTCGGAGTACTCGCCGGTGGCCTTTATCCGTTTCGGCACGCGCATCTTGTCGTTGATCTCGTGCGCATATTTCGCATCATTAAACAGATCATCGTCCAGCCCGTTGAACATGGGAACGGGCGATTGTGGTGTGACCATTTCGTCTCTGGACTTTGGCTCCTCTCTCGTATTTACTTGCCCTCGTCCGACTGGGATGGGGAGCGGCTGCGACTGCTGCGGGACACTGCTATTGGGGCACGGCCAGGGATTTTGTTAGGCGTTGGGCGTTTGGGAGAGGAGACGTTTTCATAACAGTTATAAATCACTGGTAATTTAAGTTCAGATTGCACAACATGTTTGCTATTTTAATGTGTCGTGGAGATTTTGTTAATTTTTTGTTACTTACATTTTTCGAACTGACAGAAATGCTTCCGTATAAATTCGTATATGCCGTGTAAATTCTAAGTTTTTTTTTATTATATTCTTTTTTTGTCTTTATCGCTCGCTGCGTCGTGCCTTTTGTTGTAGAAATATGTGCGTGCAAAAAGGCAGCAAAAGAATGTACTAAATATAACCATAAAAGCGCTATATTTGCATTTGCAGTAGAATGTTGTTTAGGAAAGCAGTGCGAAAAACAATGAAACTAACTATGCCATTTAAAACATAAATACAATTCAATATAAATGGATAAATAATATAAATGCTAATGAATCATATTTATTCTCATTTTGTTACATTTTCATTTTTTTTTTTAATAATGACATCTTGTTATCTGCTGCGTATTGGCAACTCTGGAAATGCACAGCCATTCAGCACGAAGCGGTAACAACAAACGCACACAACAACGCGTTGCCGCGCTCATTTACAATATAATTTCTGCCGGATTCGGACGGATTGACAAGCGTCCTTTTTACATGTCAGAAAGATTGAAAATTTTAAAAGACAAAAATTGGTGTACAAATATTAATTAATTTCGCAGAGCTGGAAATACATTTAAAGCATATTGGCTACTGTTTAATTGTAAGTGCATTACGAGTAGATAACAATATTTGTTGCAGTCGCTGTCGCTGTTGGCGACGACGACGACGACGACGCCGACGTTGACGGCGACGTCGCCGGGTACAGTACGCGCCGTTTTTTTCGTGCCAGCTGAAAAGTGTTGCTGTTGTTGTTGTAGCAGTAAACAGTTTGAGTGGCCAGACAGGGCGGGAAACTGTAAACACAAATGGCTATAAATAAAATATAGCGCGCTTTTCTATATATTATCTAAATACATATTGTTTCTGTATTTATTGCAGATCGTGCATATTTAAATTAAGCAAACGCAATGGATCGACGCTCATTACGTTCGCGTCGCGCAGAGGATTTCGCACCCGTTGCTGCTGCCGCCCCACCCACTACACAGTCGGCCGCCGCCGCCACACAGACTCGGCGCGCCAATGCTGGAATTCGCACACGTGCTTCGCCCTCACGCAACAAGGTGCCGCCCCCCGAGCCGCCCGTCGCCGATGTCGGACTGCGCGCCCGTCGCTCCAGCCGGCCGCGTTCCGCTGCCGGACAGCCGGTCGCAGCGCCCCGCACAACCGCCACGCGGTCTACGGCCAAAGCGCCAACGCCAATCAAGGAAGTCAATGAGGTTGGTGCAGGTTTCTATATTCCATTTGTTTATATATAGAGATAAACTTAGCTATATATAAATAGATAAACTAGATATATGTAGTAGATATCTCCGTGTGTATGTGTTTCTGTTTATTTTAACCGGTTTGCCTGTTAAGTTTTTTCAACTTTGTTATCTTGACTTGGTCCAATACAATCAACGTTGAGGTCTTATCTCGTAAGCTGTTTGAATGTGTATGTGTAGTATAAGTTTATATATATAAACATTTATAATTAAAGATTTTATATGGCTATTTAGTGAATTGTGATTAGTAGGAGCTCTTTCATGAAATATATACAATATAAGGTCAACGCCTTTTAGTTTAGTATTATTAGTTAGCTTCCATTTTATAATACTCTGTGAACTGACCTCGCCATGAAATTTTGTGTATGGAATTTATTATATAATAGTAGTAAAGAATATATAAAATATTGTATTATATATTACCAAAAAGAATATTTGGAGTAATCATATTTGAAGTAATCATTTTTATCTGAAGAGATATATATTTTTAATTATTTATCATTTTAATTTAATTTTTATCTGTATATTAATTTCTGTAGTTATATAGATTTTATTTTTTGTAATTTTGTAATTATGTATCAATTATTATTATATATATTTTATATTTTTATTATTATTTACTTCAGATATGTCGATTTTTATAATTATATACATTTTTCTTTTATTTAATTTTCTTATTATTCTTTTATTATTATTATATATATTTTATTTATTTTATATTTGTATTTAGTATTTATATATATTTATTTTTATATTTATATTTATATTTATATTTATATTTATATTTATATTTATATTATATTTATCTTTATATTTATATTTATATTTTATATTTCTATTTATATTTATATTTATATTTATATTTATTTATATTTTATTTTTATTTTATTTTATTTTTTTTTTTTTTTATTTTTATTTTTATTCATTCTTTATATACGATAATTGAATATCAATATATTCCTTATAATTTGACTACTCCAACGATGCTCATCCGTCTCTTCTCTCCTTTCTTAGGTATCGTCTCCCGTGCGCACCCACAGCAGCTTTCCAATGACCATGACCACGAACACATCGTCTCGTGCGCCGAATGTGGCGCTGCTCACGTCCTCGGTGAACAGTCCGAACATCAGTCGCACATACAGCAGCTCCACGACCACCACAGAGTACATTGAGATACGCACCGAGGGGGGCACTGGGGATGAGGTGGACTCGGAATCGATACGGAAACGTCTCACAGATCGACTGCGTCGTTCGCTCTCGAAGACCATCTCGACTGTGGCGGGCTTGAATGCGGATGAGAATAGGAACAGCTCGGACAGGGGCAGTCGCTATAGCCGATCTGTGTCGCGTTCCGTTTACGATGACGAAGACAAGAGCTCGAAGCGCAGCTACTCCACCGGCGAGGAGGACATCATCGAGGAGGAGGAGCAGCTGGAGGATGAGGATGAGTTCCGCAGCTTCAATGTTACGCGGCAGTCGAGGACGCCGGACAACTCCTGCCGGAAGCGGCTGGCGCCCCAGGAATTTGGTGGCTGGCCTGGAGCACTGCTCCTGTTGCTGAATGTGCCCGCTCTGGTCTACTATCTCACCTGGAGCTGTACGGCGCGCAACGGCTGTCAGCTGAAGCGGCCCAATCCCATGGCTCTGCTCGACTGGAACTATCTGACGCATCAGGTGTTCCTGCCGCACGTCGTCGGCGTCTTCTCGGCCTACCAGTTTGTGGTCTTTCTGCTGGTGGCCCTGCTGCCCGGACGACGTGTCCATCTCACACGTGAAACGTACAAATTCAATGGATTGGGCGTCAGCTTCACCCTGCTGCTCGCTGGCGGCATCGCCGAGTATCTGAAGTATCCCGTGGTCAGCTTCATACTCCGTCACTATCTCAGATTCTGCATCTATGGCCTGATCAGCGCCTTTGTGGCCGCCGCCTGGAGCTACTGGCGCGTCGACACCACCAAATACAATGTGCTCCGCCAGACGCTGGTCAATGACTACGGGCGCAGCGGCAACTTCGTGATCGACTTTGCCCTGGGCCGACAACTGAATCCCAAGTGGCTGGGACGCGTCGACTGGAAGCAATACTACTATCGCCTCTCCCTGGTCAGCACCCTGCTCTATGCCGTCTGCTACATCTACCAGACGCTCCAGTGGCCCCAGTGGCCCCAAGCCCAGGAGGGCTACGTCCATCTCGTGCGCTACTATTGGCAGAATGTCAACTACGATGCCGGCGCTCTGCTGGCGGCCAGTTCGCTCCTGTTGTATGTGCTGGATGCGCTGATCTTCGAACATCATCTCAGCTGCTCCTTCGAGCTGCAGCACGAGGGCTACGGCTGCCTGCTGCTCCTGCGCTACGCGGCCACGCCCTATCTACTCAGCTCGGTCAGCAAATACTTCTACGAGCAGCGCGTGCCCATCAGCTGCTGGTATGCCCCGTACGCTGTGCTCTGCCTGCTGCTGCTGGGATTGGGCATCAAGCGCTACAGCTGCGCCTACAAGTACAAGTACCGTTTGAACTCGCAGCATCCCGTCTTCGCCAACATCGAGACCATTCACACCTACCAGGGCAACCGGCTGCTGCTGAGCGGCATGTGGGGCCATCTGCGCCAGCCCAACTATCTGGGTGACATCATCGCGCTTTGCGCTCTGGCCGCGCCCATGATCCTGCGTCCGGCTTGGCCGCCGCTGCTGTCGCTGCTGCTGCTGATCCTAGTTCTGGTGCATCGGGCCACGCGCGCCAATGCGCGCAATCAGGAACGCTATTTCTCCTCCTGGCAGCGCTACTGCATCCTGGTCAAATACTACATAATACCCAAGGTTTTCTAAGCCCCAGCGAAAGCTCAAGGCTCATTTTTTGATTTGGCTCTGCCCACCGCAAATTTTTGATAATTTTTGTTTTTATTTTAATTTTATTTTAATTGTATTTTTATTTTTCATTGGATTTCAACTCGAATTATTTTCCTGTACATATATTCACAGGCTAGCGACCTGTCGTCCTTCATTTCACATTTTCACCTGTTTCATTTTTCTCGATTTTAATTGATTTTAGTACAAAGAAAAAACAAAACAAAACTCGACATTTATTTTACTTCAAGGACAAGATTATATGACTAGCCATATAAAGGATGTAATACAAATTATATATATACACACACACACACACACGCGACTTATATGATTGATTGATATTCTAAGCTTTAGAATTTATTATTTAACAACTCTGATATATAATGATGATATATAATTTTAGTTATAACAATTTTAAATACATGTACCATGTAAATATATTGCAACTACTTAAATCTAATAAACAAAATACATTCGTTTCTCAATTGAAGGAAACGAAAAAAAAAACAACTATTCTATTTTATTTTAGTTTTGTTAATTGGTTTAAATTTTTTATAATGTAATTTTTCTGCAAATGAGATAAGAATTATTCTTTGATTTTATTTAAGTTTAATGCTTATTATTATTTTTTAAAGAATTATTATTTGATTTTAATTGAGTTAAATACTTTTTTTTTCATTTTTTTATTATTTATTTTATTTTTAAACTAATAAATTGTATGTTATATAGAAAAGAGTATTACGTATGCGCTACCGCTCTGAGCAAGAAAGAACTTTCGGCTCTTTTCTTTTTTGATGTTATTCCTTCACGAACAACGTTTAGGGAGAGACACGATTGACGTTCGTGCAATGAGTCCGAGTAAGCAACAGTCTCATTACGTGATCGTGAATCGTGTCGCTCCCTATACGTTGTTCGTGAATAAATAGCCCACAGACTTCATGAAGAGCCGATGCAATCGATTTTTCTCTCAGTATTTCTCAGTGTCAGTAAGAGACAGTAAAAGTAAATGACATCGAGAAACGGTTAACAAACCAAAATTTGTATTGTAACGGCTACACTGCTTTTCTTTTGATGCACTGCTTGCAGGCAGCTTACAGAAGCAGTTCAGCACGTAGGATTTTATGCTACTCGTACACAGATGGCGCTAATGTGAATATGCGAAATTTAAATCCTGAATATGGGTAGACTTACTAAATTGGCAGACATGTATAGTGGTAATTTAAAAATTGTTTATGGCCTCAAATTATCATTTAATTACCTCTTGATGAAATTATCTCATTACCCTTTAAAACTGAAGTATATATATTGTTTATTATTTACAGCCTTCTGGCTTGCTGTCCTTATTTTTTGATTAAAATCATGGATATAGAGCTATTATATTTTAAATTATATATTTTACACTAATTTTACATTTTTATTTTTATATTTTAATATTTTATTTAAACATTAAAAAAGTCAAAATAAAATATATATAAATGTATACATATAAATCAATGCTTTAAGACTAGGATTAATTATTCAAAAATATTTATTGTATCAAAATTAAATAAATTATCATTGTAGAGTAGTTATAAAAAATGGTAAAAGCATAATAATCATATTTTATTTTGTCTTATATTAATGTATGTCTGTGAAAATTGTAAGATAAATGACAAGTGGTATAAAATCTTTAACATGTTTCATATAAATAATAACTTAAGCAATAGCCAAAATATAATTACCGAAAATAGTAACACTCTTGCTGGGTCACCTTTACCGGTCAGCTGAAACTATGCAGACTCATGGCAGTAGAAATCAGATGTCAAGAAATACAAATCATAGGCTTTGCCATTGCTTTCGCATTTGAGCCAAGTTCCATTAAAGCCAAGAGCGAAACGGAACGGAACAGCCAGAATAAAGTCCGCTTGGCTTTGGGCTCGAATGCAGCGAGAAGCGAACAATTTGCTAATGTTGACGCCGTTATTATATAATTTGACGGGGCGGGACTGGGAACTGAACAAGGGCAAGGGACACACGAGGGTGGGAGGGTTAAGGGAAGGTACAGTTTCATTATCAACGCCGACGGTCATTTGTAAAGCAGACCGCAAAACGCTGTCGCTGGTTGCGGTTTTTCCCTTCTCCTTCAGCATTTCTATTTCATTTTTACTTTTTTTTATTTTTGACAGTTTCCGCGTCATTTTTCTATTGCATGTGAGGCTGGCGGGGGGTGCTGGGGGTGTTATTTGGGGGGCTGGTTGACTGGCTCCAGCCAGCCATCGTCATTATTTTGGCATTATGTGCGGCGACTCTCGCAAACATTCGTAAATGTCATTAACAGTTGTAACGGCTTTGGGGCACGCCTACCAAGGGAGGGAGGGGCAGCTGGGCAGCTGGGCAGCAGGGCAGCTAGAAGGGGGGTTGCTTACTTTTTACACAAAATTACTTCTTTTGTGAGGGCGCTGACATTCATCATCATCAACATTCGCTTGGTCTCTGCGCTCGGCCCTTGCGCTTGGGCTGCCGTGTAAACGCCTTGAAATATGCTATATAATATTTTACTTTTTTGATTCAATTTCGGTCACACAACGCGCACTCGCACTTCAACTCCAACTCCAACTCCAAATCCAACTTCAACGGCGACTCTTAAAGCTGCCAACACAAACATTGTTTTAATTACGCACAACAAGCGACCCAAAGAACAAAACAAGTTTGTACACTTGAAAAAAAAGGAATTTGTTAGTGAATCTATAAACATTATTTAAATTTAATTATTGAGCTAAAAATGGAATAAAAATTCGTTTAAAATAAATATAATTTGAGTAATTATTTGTTAAAAATATATACATAAAATTGAAATATTTTAATTGTAAAAATAAATATTATGCATATAAATAATTATTAATAAATAATTATTAAATTCTAATTTTTAATAATAATTTGTTTAAAAAATATATATATAATATGTGATGTGATTATTATTTTCATAAAAAATAAATGAATACATTAAAAAAAATTAAATGTTATTATTAAAAAAATATTATATAATATAATATTCTATATTAGTATAATTTGCTAGTTTATAAATTCAAATTTTAATTAATTAAATTAATAAGTTGTTTAAAATAAATATAATTTGTTTTATGTTTTTAAAATATATAAAAAAAAAAAAAATTAAATATTTGTGTGTTTCATGTTTTATATATATACAAATTTTATTGAAAATTAAATCTAACTAATATTATCTGGACTTCTCTTATAATCAAATTTAATTAATTTAATTACATAATTAATTTAATACATCTTTACTTTTTAAGAACAAAAATTGTTGCTTGTTACTAGTTTGAATAATCTTTTATACTTATTTTTACATTTATTATATTTATTTATTTATATTCATTTCATTTCATTATTCATATTCATTTATTATATATTTTGATTTAGATATATGAAAAATGTCAAGTTGACTATAAATTACAATTCTATGTATATTATTTTTCTCTCAGTGTATATGAATGGATGCCATTGAGAAAGCACAAAATGTAGCTTGTCCCTTTGTCTGTGTATGAGTGCGTTTGTGTGTGTGTGTATTTGTTTCTTGACCACAAAATTACAGTTAACAAATTTGCAGAAACATTTAGAAAAGTTGCACTCGAAACAGAGTAGAAACGCAGAAGCCCATTCTAACACCATGGTACCATATCACCGCCCAACCACCCAGCCACTCAGCCACTTGGCCACTCCTGCTGGCCTGCACTCGAAGAGCTGTGTGGTGAACTCTCTTAATTGCAGCCGGAGTTTAAATTTGTAAATTTACCAAAGAAGCTTTAACGTTGATTAGATTAGGCAAAGAGTTTCCGAACGAGGAGACTCTTAAATGGAAAGGCTACGAATAACTACTGGATTATTCAGTTATGTGTGGTTTGGTTTCTGCTAAATGCTCGACCCACTCAACTTGCCGAGGATTTATAGCCGGTAGCTGTAGAAGCAACGGCCCACAGAGACAGAGAGCGAGAGAGAGAGAGAGAGAGATAGATAGATACTGAAAACTCTGAATTTAGAAAAAAATCTCCACACGCTTTAAATACACCTTGTAAATCACGCCTTTTGTCAGCATCAGATAACGTTTGGCATAAATTTAGTTTTAATTGACTTAATGCTTGTACTTTTATCAAATAATTAATTACAGCTCGAAGTGTGGGCAGCTCCTCTGACTCCGGACAAACCAACTAAATGACAGCGCAGCGAGCGCTAAATGTTGTTGCTGTTGTATTGAGAAACCAGTTTAGGATTTCTATATAAATATATATACCCTGCAGATTCCTTCCCACCTCTGTCTGTCCGGCACATTTGCTGTCACTCAAGCGTCACAAGTGGCAACAAATCAAATGGACGACATGGCGAGTAGTTCGGGCTGTTGACCAACTGTCTAGGCCTGGTCGATGCTACATCGAACTGAAATTGTTGAATTGATAGGCTAATAGATTTAGTAGACAATTATACAATGGGCATTTGATGTTGGGTCAGTGCTATTTACATAAATATACCCTATATGCCTAAGGTCAGCGATCTTCCATTAACCATTACTAATGTTTTTTTTTTTTTTTTTTTTTTTTTTTTGTTTTAGTTGAAATATATATATTAACCAAATTATATTACGTAAGTTTTCATTTTATTTATCGATTACTCAGATATTTTTTTATTGAAAATATATGTGGATACTCACAAAAATATATACATCATTATATTAAACAAGTATACTTAATATTTACCGAAAATAATGTTTAAATTGTGCTTATTTTAATTAATATATTTTACTTATATTGTTATTATTTTACTTTACTTAACTTTACTTCACATTATTTTACTTTATTTTTTAAATTATTTTCCTTTTTATTTATTTTTTATTATTATATTTTGTTTTATTTTTTATCATTATTATTATTTTTTTTTCATTTATTTCATGGAAGCTAAATTAACTTTTCCATTTTCCATGAACCTGTTAAATTATTGTATTTATTTGAGCCCTGGCTAAAAAAAATCTTTCACTGCAATTAACTGCAAAACTGTATTGTATTTTCTCTACTACCCATTGCCGTATTTCCCAACACTAAACGCCTGCAACACTTAAAATGCGTTGGCAGTTGGCAGCTTGGAGCTGATGACAGGTCTTTGGCTGGTTCTTAGGCACTAAGCTGCTCCACGCGCCACGAGCTGGTGACTTGTCGCACAGTGGGGAGTATCAAACAAAAACGTGCCATAAAAGTGGATGTAGAAAAAAGCTGAAATAAATATTTAAAATGAGAGAAATGGGAGTTGATTTGAAAAATACTGAAAAAGCTGAATAAGATAAGTTCTTAAAAATAGGAGATATTGCCATATAAAGTAAGACAAACTTTTGCTAGATGTGATTTAATATGAAACAGCTTAGTTGTTCGAGTCTTGAGCGCCTTTGCGTCTGTCCACACAGAAATTTCCACATTGGCTATACAAATTAGATATTTATCTCTCATCTATCTAACATCCCTGATAAAATACAATAATAATTGTATAAAAATTAACATAGTATGTCAATATATAGCTAAATGCGCTTTATAAGGTGCAACAAGTAAATTCAGAAAATACATTGTATAGTAGTTGAAATTTTGTCAAGGAAAATGTCACAGTTGTCCCACTGTCCCGTTGTGTGTCGTCTGCGTGGGTGCCGCTCGGTCTGCCTGGAACTGTTTTACGTGGCTTTGCTTTGGTTTCCTTTGGCAGCGGCGCTAATTGTGAACTTTTCTATCAATTTTGCTGTGCGCCGGTGGCAAATGTCGCTGCACTTTGTTGCTATTGTAAATGTTGCATGCCAACAACAACAACAAGAACAACGAGAACAACCCATTGAGATCAATATCAATATCGGGCTGCAGTTGGGCCAATAAAATTGTATTAAGTGTAATTAGCTTTGTAAGTGAGTTATTTATGTACCCGAATGGCCCCATTTGTTGTTTATGTAGTGCAGTTTAATGCACCGCAATTTGTGTGTGTATGCGATTTGATTGATTGATTGACAGCGAATGGCCCCTGAAAACCGAAAGTTGTTTTCGACTGTAATTGATATTGACTGTTTTGAGGTTCAGTTTGGACAGCTAAAGTATCAATTTACAATTTATGTTCACTTATGTGTTATTAGGGTCTGAATAGTTTCGAATATTTTGCAATGGATTTAGGAACTTGAGTATAAAATTGTTCTCATATTAAAAATCCCTATTTATTATAGTAGTTCTAGCGTGTGCAAATACATAAAATATAGATGTTTTCATTTGATTTCCATTAAAACATAATCAACTTAATTTAAAGCAGTTGGCACTTCTAATAAAGACCTTAAAATTCAACTGTAATTACTCTCACTCTATATATTCCATTTCCTCTTCGATCTGTAAAATTGACATCAGCTAAATTGCATGTCATTTTTGTGATTGCTTCATTAACATCTTTCAATCTTTCTTTTTAAATTTTTTATTTTTGCATTTTGTCTCTGCGACGCCCTAAAACTTTCATTGGAACCTGCTCAACAGAAGTCTGATTGCAGCTGTTTCGGCATTCGCTCTCACTCTCACTCGCTCAATCTAACACAAGCATCTGTGTCTATCTCACTCTTGCCTTCATTCATATTCATTTGGTATGGAGCCACTTTTGATTTACATTCAATTGGCAGCGCACTCACTGCTGATGGTCGCAAAGGGCTCAACCCAGCGAATTTTTGGCGCTTTGTCTCTTGTTCATTATTCGCTCTTTCGATTTAATGAAATGATAACGGTGGCAGTGGCACTGGCGGATGCAGAGGCAGCGGCAGTAGAAGAGAAGGAACAGCGGCACCAACACTAGAAATAGAATAAGCAGCAACAGCAGAGTCACCAACACTAGCAGCAACATTAGAGAGAGTCAGCAGCTGAGAGAAGTAGCAGCAACGACAGCAGCAGCAGCGTCACTAGGAGCAGCAGCAGAAGCAGCGGAACCAATAACAAAAGGAATAGTATAAATGTTATTGTCATTACGCTGGGTGACATTTTTCTGACATTTGCCATCTAAGTGGTCGCTCGCTTTGCCTCTCTCTCTCTCGGCGCTTCAGTGCTCTCTCCATTCTTTGTAGCCAGGCAATCAATTTGGCGCTCAGTAACGGTACGTTCTCAGTTGCCAATGTGTGTGCTGCCTTGGCGTTCGTTCAGCTAAGCTCTGCTCTGCGCTTTATCATTTGCTTTTACTCGCATCCTTCATGCCCAGCACGTTTGTTATCTTTTGTGTAGTTGATTGTTTCCGTTTTACGTAATAAGTTGTTTCCGCACTCTCGCTCACTCTATCTCTCTCTTTCTCTGATGCTCTATCTGTCTTTGTGTTTGTGCACATTGCTGTTTTTTTTTTCGCATTTTGTTTTTGTTTTGCGTGACTTTCGTTTTCATTTGCGTTAATTACCAATTTAAATGCAAACTTGGCCCCAGTTTCGTGACGAAGATGAATGAGCTGCATTTGGCGACAGGCGGCAAAGTCCTTTTGTTCTCTCACTTGACAAAGTTGTCAAGTCCTTTGACTTCTTGAATACTTTAACGATCTGTCCATGTTGTGTGTCTGTTTGTCTGCGTCGCAAGCTATTAGAAATCGTTGTTGTTGGTGTAAGGCATTGATGACAAATCTCCTCCTTACGTTCATTTTGCGCACATTTCACACATCATTGCCTTGGTCACACTATGCCTGCAATTGGTATAGGATGTTGGTGTATTCAAATCAGTTTTCTTTATTATTTATATAAAGATTGTTATCATGAGATCAAAAGAAATAAATAAAAAATTAATTTAAATTCTTTTTGAAGCTAATTTTTATTCCTGTTGCAAATATAACAAATGGGGCATTTCATTAAAAATTAAATATCAACGTTTAAAATTTATTTCCAAAGCTCGCAATTATTTCGCGGACTAGCCCGTAACCCACTGAATGGCTGGCAAATCCGTGCCATAAATTAAAATGTCAAAGCCACGGCTAAGCCTTCGAGCAGTAAGTCCTTTTCTCATTGTTCCCCTTGCATTCGCTTGTGCGTTTAAGGACTCCGCTCTGTGTGGGTTTGCCCAGAGGTCAGAGGACAAAGGGCAGATAGTTAATAGCATTATTGTGATTATGAATGCACTTAATTTATGCCACCTTCGAAATGGAATTTGAAATGAGCTTCATGCGTTCGCTTTCTGTTTCAATGCAATGCTGCATGCAAATGCACACAGAGAAATTATAATGGAATTATTTTTTATTGATTTACATTTTTATATGAATTTAAGAACAACTGTTTGAGATAACTTGAATTTGAATATATATAATTTAAACATAAATGATTTATTAAATTTATTCTCATATATATTTATCTAAGTGTAACACATATTAAATACATTTTAATAGGTAAAGTATCCCAGTATTTATAAATATATTTTAATCTCTTATATATTATATATTTATATTTCTCTCAGTGTATATTTGATTTCAAGGTCCCGCCAATATATCACAAGTCAATTTCCCATGTCCATAAATCAATACGAGCCAGTTGGTTACTTCAATTTGTGTGGAGCGCGCAGGAAGCAGCTGCATTCCTGAAGCCGATCCATACAATATGTATGTAAGGGTATATAGACTCTTGTTATGCTCACAATGCTGGCACTATCTATCCATTTGTCTGGCAAGTTTCCGTTTGACAATTATAAATTGTAAGCTGCGTTGCTCCGTTCCTGCTCCTGCTCCAGCTCCTGCTCCTGTTCCTGCTCCTGCTGATGCTGTGACATAATCGCGATGATTCCTGAACTGACTTGGGGCAAGTGCGATTCATATTTTGTGAGCTGTCTGCCGGCTACCGGACTACGGTCTGGACATGATGAATGATGCTCAACGATGCAGCTGCAATGCGCCACTGATTGAGTTATTGGCAAAGGCAGCAGAGTGAGAGGGAGACAGAGCCACAGATAGAGGAGCCCGAGTGTGGGAACATGCAAATATGATAACAACACCTACAACATGCCACAGAGTTGTTCGCGCTGCCTGGCCAAGCATGCCACAGTGCATGCCACAGAGCACCTTTCGACTCGTGCAGTCTTATTGTGTTCGACACTAAACAAGAACAAGGTCCAACTTATCCCTGTTCGGGCAACGATCCGTGCATGTTGTCCGGCCAGGCCCAAGCCCAGGCCTATTGTTTGTCCAGACTCGGAGCATGTTCGTTAAGTGGAACTGGAGTGCAGTGCAGTGCGGCACACAGGCACTGGCTGTCCGTAATTACCAGCAGACTGCCGACTGCAGGCTGCAAGGACATGCCAAGGATGTGAGTCGTCCGAGTAAATAAAACTGTGCAGACAATTAAGTTTGTTTTTGCTTCGCATATTTTCCTTACCATCCAAGCCAAGCAATTTAACGTTACGTTTATGTATATCTGTCTATCTGGCCTACCCCGGCGTAGGTGTTGAGATCTGGCCCAAGAAATAGCACTAATTGATGCTAAAAGGTTTTTGTGTTGGTCAACTTTGAGTTTTATTTGCTTGACTTTCTCGTTGAGTAATTTGATTTCATGTCGAAAAAGCCTACCAAATCTTGTCTAATTGAAAATGCCAGATAAGCAAAATTTGTGAATTTATTAAATATGAAATATCGAAATTTATTTGAATAGACAAGAGATTAGCATAAAAGGTTTTTATTGTATTTTAATTTAAGAGTGTTTTATGATTACTTTAAATTGATCTTGATTTTATATATTTATTTTTTTATGCTTTAGCTGTAATATATAAATAAACTATATTATATTGATATATACAAAATTTGTTGCAATATATAAATTATCGTGTCACGAATATAATGTGATTTGATATTGTGATAGACAACATAACGTCTTATTATTAGAGTATTGTAGGAGTTATTACTCGAGTTGGCAGCACTCGTCTTAGTTTACTCAAATTGGCACCTTGCGAGAGTGAGACAAATAGAGCTGTTGATGAAAATAGTCCAAGCGGTCACTGAGAGAGAGAGAGAGAACGAGATGGCAGTAGGCCTCTCATCGAAAAATCAACGTGTTTGTCAGTTGCCTGACAGCGGTACAATATAGAGGAAGCTGTAAATTAACGAGATCGATTTAAAAAGAGAGCAAGCTTATTGCGAAAGTACGGCAGAGTTTATTAAAGAGCGTGGCTTTACTATGGATAGGCAAAATGATCGTTTTGAGCGAGTTAATACTTATATTTATATGGATATTCACGTGTATGTATATGTATGGATATAAAACACAGCAAATTTTTAATCATTCTCGGTTTTCTTTGCAGATTTCCCATACGTAATATACGCGGTGTAGAGTATGGATGCCATTTAGTAATTTATTATTAATCAACTGTTCAGCATTTGTAAAACTGGGATGGAAAAGGATGGTAAGTCGGAGTTTTTATATCTGGTATTATAATCCACACTGAGCTCTCTTTAATTAATAATATGCATATATTCAAGGCAATTGGTTCTGTATTATAATTCTGTCTTTATTTTTATTTACAATTTCAAAGTTTGCGTCTCATCCATTTAATTGTTAATAATTATTTTTTTTTTTATTAAAGTTGGCTACACGCTTTTGCCATTCACTTGCAAATGGGGCTTTAATTAAAAGAGGCGTTGTAACTTTGCAGACATTTACATATATTTATGCTTAATATGTATTTAAGCAGCCACGGCTAACAGCACAATTAACCATTGTGTGGGCTGCCTTAACTATGAAAAAAACTTTGGCCAGAAGCGAAACCACTTAAACTCATTTTAATTCAAGCGGCATACGAACTCGACTTCTTCGGGCAAACATGTATAATTTTATATATATAAGGATATACGCTTGTTTAAAAATTTACCTCTATACATATATGTACATATATGTGTGCGTCTATATATCATGGGGCAGACAGCAGACCCTTTCATATGCTCGCCACTATCCCAACACTTCCGCTGCCGTTACATGCAAACACTTGTAAAATAATTTCATACATTTTTGTTTTGCGCTTCTTTATCTTTTCCCACTCGGCTTTCCTTTTATACACCTTGCTGAGTTACTAGACGAGCGTATGTGTTTGGTTGTGGATGCTCAATTGGGTTCTTCACGCTTGAATGATTTCTAACTATTTTTTATTGAAATAAATGAAATATATAAGTATAAACTATAGCAACTATCCTTAACTCGTATAGTTTTTAGCAGTATATACTTTTAGATTAAATGTAGTATGATATAGATGAAGATCAATATAAATTTTAATAGATCTTGAGGAAATTGTTAATACTACAGATTATTTTAATGCAAGCATGTATTTAATTCTTATAGGTCCACATAGATATGTAGATAGTTGGTTGGATGGACGGTCCAATATATAGAAATACTTATCTATAAATACTTAGAGGACTTTTTGGGCTATTAAGACACGCCTCCTTTTATTTCATACATAGCTTTAAACATAATTTCTGCTTACCTATGTTTGACTTTAAGACTCCTAGTGTACTGCCGTCTCCAAATACGACTTCTTTCCGAGTCTCTTATTTCTAATAATCTTCTCCACATCCACTGAGCATCAATGCTTTGAATGATCATCTCACTCTCACTACGCAATGTCTGGAACTACGTTCTTTCTCTCTTAGTAGTGAGATTATTTTAAGAGTAAGAGCAGAAGTCAAGATATAAACTGGCTCGTATAATGCCTTCAAGTTCTCAGCTTGACGCCAACACTAATGTAACAATATGTAGTATTTTAGTAGTTTCTCGTATGCCTCAAAACAGAGTATGCTGTAGTCGGAATCAACCGAATGCCAACGCACCAACTTGTTGTTTTGCGTATGTCTAGCGCGTCTCAAAGGGTTTCGCACTTTCCTGTGTGTGTGTGCGTGTGTGTGATGTCTGTGTGTGTAGGTGTGTGCAGGGTGTTGGTTGTACGCCCCAAGCAAAGGCTGCATATGAAAATATTTGTTAAACCTTTTGCAATAAAGCAACAATTTATGCGAGTGCTGTGAGTATATGCTAAATGTGTGTGTAGTGTGTGTGTGTGCGTGCGTGTGTAGTATAGTATACATGTGTGTGTGTGTTTGTGTTTCTATGCATTTGTTGTAGTGCGAGGGCACTTTGAGGTCGCGTTGTAAATATTTAAAACTCATTTTGGTATGTTTTAATTTGTGCATTTTATAACTTGGCTGGCAAATGGAAAACTGGCTAAAGAAGCAGCTTCGAGATTTTAATCTGACCAGAGTAGATTATGCTTTAAATAAATGAGAAGTCTTAAGATAAAGGCCAAATGCCATTAACAGTGAAGGCAGCAAAATTGCATTTTATATTAGATTTGATAGAGTGGGAAAAATTTAACAAAATATAATCGATTAATATATCGAAGGCAGTCAAATGCAAGTGAGCAAATGTAAAATATGGAGGATGGAGATAATATGAAATTAAAAGTAATTTATAGGATAGAGCACTGGCTACAGAGCTGTTACGCTTGGACTAGAATAATATGGGGCAGAGTGTTTTATTATGAACTGGCCGATCAGTAGATGCTTGGAGCATTGCTCAGGGCTGCATTTGAATAGGCTGTTATTCCAATTGAGCTTTACTTTGGAATTAAATTTTTAAAAGCTTTTCTTTTAGTTGGATTTTTTTCTTCTTTTTAATCAATTTAAAGGCTCACGTGTACAGATAAACCAATTGAACAGATATATACATATGTATTATACAGGTAAACTTGTATACTAGAATATATAGGTAGATCTTCTTGTTCTCTTGAGACTTTATATATGAACAGAAATATCTAGATCGGTTCGATTGATTCGATTAAGTCCTCTCAAGCGGATCAAAACTCTCTATGCTCTTCGATGCCTCTCAAAGCTTGTGCTGCCGAATACCATATTCATAAAATTCGTCAGCTCTGTGTAACCATTATCAAGAAGCGAGAAGAGAGGTAAAGTAATTGCCCTGCATTCAATTTCCTTTCCAAGACAAGGCAGAGTATGGAGCAATTAATTTATGCAATACTACTAGTTCTTTATTGACACATGTTGCCAATCATATGGTGAGCTTCGTTTCTTATTATTGACTTTGCAACACTGTTGCCACTGCTCAACCGCACTTCACAACACTAATTGTCAGTCGAAGTGGTTGCAATGCTGCTCAAGGCTCGAGCACTCAAGCTGCGCTGCTCATTAAGAATGCGCTCACAATCATAAGCAGGCAGAGACTGACCGCAACAGAAGCGAACCTCAAGAATCACCATAAAGAGGGGTGTATGAAAATAAAAAGGTCTGTCGAAAAAGGTACAGAAATTGAAAACACTTTTAATATTCACTCTTGTAGCTGAATAAATGAGAAGTTGTCGGTGTGGCTGTGGCTGTGGGTGTTCGTGTGGGTGGCTAGAAAATGCAAAGGCGAAACAACAGCAGGAGAAGGGCAACCGCAGGAGCAGCAACAGCAGGAGCAGGAGCAGCAGATAAAAGGGCCTGGCATAACAGCGAAACCAATGAAAGGCACTCAACTGAAGAGGCCAAAAAGTGACTCACAGAGCGAGAGCCACAATGCAAAAAGGATGAACGGAAACGAAAAGATTGACTGCAACTTGTGGCGCCTTTGTAGCAGACTGTTGTTGTTAAGATTGTTGCTGTTGTTGTTGCACTTTTGCGTGGCCAAGTCCAGAGTGTGGCGAGCCCATGCCATTCCCTTTGCCTTTTGCAAACAGCACTCAGCTCACTTCAATGAATACTTTATGGGTTAATAATCGTAAAACCATTCAACAGCAACAGCAGCAGCAGCAGCCACCGCCCCGCCGCCGCCGCCAACCACCTCCACCACCATCAAGGCGGGCAACATCGTTTGGGCCAACTTTTGTGCGCGAAAATTCATAAACAATGTGCATAAAGCGCAAAATGTAGCGCTTCTGCGAGCTGACCCCAAGGGGCAACTTTATAGGTGTGCACTATGTGTGGCTGCGGTGGGGCAAGCAGGCAGGTAAGGGCAGGCAGGTGGGGCAAGTGGGGCCAGTGGAGTGCTGGTTATGCGTTGCTCGTCGATTGCTTGTCGCACTGCGCTGGCAAATTGTGTGCCAGCTGCTGTTGTTGTTGTTGTTGTTGTTGCTGTTGCTGTTAAGAGTGGAGTTTGGCAACAATAGCAAAAGGCAGCTATTGTTGTTGCTGTTGTTGTTGTTGCTATTTTGCATACTGGACAGTTGAATGAGTGGGTGAAGTGGCGGCTGGGTAGATTTGGCGGACAGCTCAATGGGACTTTCAGTTGAGCAACGCTTAGCGCACAGTTTGACGTTGATTTTGTGTTCGAGGTGTTGTCATTGTTGATGTTATTGGGTTGTTGTTGTTGCCGTTTTGTTGTTGTTGCTCCTTTGCGGATTATAAACTTGTACAGCACTTTAATGACTAAAATGGATTAAATGTGTGCCATGTGCAAGGTGGGAAAAGTTCCGTACGTAACAGAATCATTTTACAGGGAATATCATAGAAAGATATTGTATATGGGTTTATCTTGTAACATGACATGGAGAATAGCTTTAATTGAACTATCAATGGGGATAGCAACGCAGGGATATTGTCAGTTGCTAGTTATATATATAGGTAGAGAAAAACGTTGGAATAGGGTAGATATTTTGTACATGTAACTCGGCTCGGCTTATAGAACATTGATTGGGTTTTCAAGTAGTGCTATAGATGGAGGTATGTATATCATAATAAAGGAGTACTGAAAATGAGTAGCTAAAAAAAAATGTAATTCGAGTGTTTATTTAGCAAAATAATTAAGAGATTATGGGACATAAAAGGGCATATTTTGATATACAGATATATATCTATCTATATATGCATATATCTGAACAAATAAAAGTATATATATAGTATAAATAAGCATTAAAAATTAATAAATACATATATATAAAATAGTATATAAATATTTATAAATATATTTCAAAATAGTTTATCTATATATCCATGGTGCTTTTTAAAATGAACTATATTTCTCTGATAATGATTTTGTAAATGTTTCATAATGTATAAATTCATATATATGTACATAAAAGATAAATATCGTTATATAAATATATAAACAACAAAAAATATAGAATTATTATATTATAATAATCATTTGAATAGATAATTAATTAGTTAGCCTAATCATCATTTATATATTTTTAAGAATATTCTTCAAGCGCTAAAATGAAATTTAATAAATATCTTAAATAGATTTATTGTATGCTTGCGGAAAATATTTAATACAATTTTACTTTTTTATTCTTTTACAGATTTCGAATGGAATATCTTAGACAGAAGCGAAGCTGGTTTGTTTTTGTTTAATAATTAAAAACAATGAAGTCAAAAAATACAAAAAACTTGAAAATGAAATAAAAAGATATTGTTTAATAAATATAATGAATATTGGAGTACATTATATATTCCCGATATTTAAGCATAATCCCCAAATATCTCTATCAACTCGCATTCATCTAATCCATGGCAATTTCAAACTGACCCAAACATGACAGTCACTGTGCTGCCCATTTCAAACGTATTTCCAGCGCCCGTCCAGTCCAGTCCAATTGTAACCCCAGTGAGCGAAGCGTAAAAAAGTCATTCGATACACTTCAAAATTTGACCTAGGCACAAGCACCAGCACAGCACAAAAATGCTTCAGCTGAAGAGAGGAGAAAGATATGAAAGCAAAATTGCACACAAATCTTCCATCGTTTAACGTAAATAGAATTTATCAAATTTAATTTCACGCTTCATGCGCTCATTTCGATTTAACTTTTGAGTAGCATAAAAAATAAAAAGTAAAAAAAAATAAAGAAGAGGGCCAATGAATGTCAAAAAATGTGACCAAAAATGACATTTGGCTCTTTGCTCGCCCCCAAGTGTTGGCGCCAATAAATCTAAGGGCAGGAGTTGCAGATAGTAGAGCAGGACTATCCAAGGAGCAGCGTTTGACATAATAATAGTGAATGCCGGAATCGTAGAGTAAAAATCAAATGATGTGGGTTGCCAGTGAAATGGGATGCGAATTGGTTTGGCCAAAGTTATGAAAGCAAATATTTGGGCACATGTGCCAAAAGCGAGAGGCCGGAGCACAGCCCCACTCATATTTTGCATATGCCCTATGCCTATGCGGCTGTAAAAACATGTCAAGAGCCAGATACGAACAACAAGAGGAAGAGGCAGAGGAAGAGGAAGATATGGCAAAGAAAACAAAACATTTTCGTGTCAAGTGTTGTCGAGAAGCTGTTTTTCAGCTTGACTTGCTTTTTGACTAGGGTTACGGCAGCTCCGCAACGTTCCGCTCCTGCCTCCTGCCTCCTGCCGCTCCCACACCCTGCTCGCCTTAGTCATAATCAAAAATGTATTTAATTTGACTTTATTCTGTGCTGTTTAAACTTTTCGGCGGTTCGCCCATACATTTTTGATATATGTGCCGTGCATAGTGATATGGTGTGGAAAATTACTTTGTATTTTAATGAGTTGTCTGTGATTTTGTGAGCCGGGGCTGGCAAGTAGGTCCTGGCAAAGTTGGTCCTCGAGATAAATTGCTGGCAGCTGAGTGGGGCGTGGGCGTAGCCTAATGGGCTGATAGAATGGCCTGATAAGAAGTCAAGTGAAACTATCAGGAATAACAGTAGATTAACAGCTGTAACCATAAATAACATGAAAACGCTGCGCTTGCGGTCGGTGCGTTGACACGCTGTGAAAGCGGCGAAACGTAATAGAGAGAAGGTTTCCTTATAACTGGCATAGGTTATTTTCTGTTCAATAGCGCCTCGAGCACTACACAGTAAATTAAAATTAAAATATTTACACACATTCTTAGCTGAAGATCTCAATTTGCCTGCAAGCGCTGAGCCACAATAGATTAGCCATTTATCTATGGCAGCGATCGGAGCAGCAGTAGTCCAGACTCGCTGCCCTCAGGGCTGGCATTTAATAGTGGCAATGTTTATTAGAAATACGACAAGTTGTAGGCCAGGGGATTTGGCTCACCCGCTCCCTCCCCCTCCCCCTCCCCCACCGCTCTTGGCAACACGTTGCAGGCGACAGTCGCAATTCGCAATTCGCATTGGCAAGCCAAAAAGTTGCCAAGTGCAGCGAGGCGTAGCTTTTTTAATAGAGTCATAACTTGGCCTCAACTAATGGGGGCTCGCCGAGCAACTGAACCAGGCCCGGTCTGGCCCAGCCCAGTTCAGCCCAGCCCGGCCCGGTCCAGACTTTGCTTAGCAATAACATAAAGCCCTCGTTTTTTGCCCCTGCCTCTTCTCTACAGTTTTTTTTTCGTGGGCACGACTTTGGTTACAATTCAATTTGCAGCGGGCGCTTTTCTTTGGACTCTTTTTCTGTAGTGGTCTGTGGCCTTAAAAATTGTGCCTCGCCACCTGGTGTGTCTGTGTTAGTGTCGTAAATGTGTGGAAATTGTGGGGTGTTATGCCTTCCAGTGCTGCAGTGTGTGGCCAAGTGTGGCCAACTCTCGGCTGGGCTGGGCGCTGGCACTGTGTGCTGCAGTGGCTGGGGCTGTTGTTTTATTATCTGGACCTTGGCAGGGGACTCGCATAATTGTCTTGGGCAAAGTGTGTTCGTGTAAAATTTTAATTGCTTTTTAGTGCAAACACTTGGAAAATTTGTAGTTTTCGTTGTCTGACAAGATCCGAGCAACAGGCCAAATGTCAAACATGTTAGCTGACACTGATTGGAAATCGCTGAACATGACAAGCCGCTGTATGACAGGGCATTTATAGCCTAAGCATTGTAGGAAAGTAGAGAAATGTAGTAGAGAAGTAGGAATTGAGCTGGTAGTGGAGTGTGAGAGGTAGATGACAGGTCGGAAGATAGGAAATTGAGGAGTAGAGGTATATAGGAGTAGACGAATAAGTAAGTAGAGGAAATATGTAGATAAATATAAGAAGTATATGAGTAGATGATGAGTATAAGAGGTAGAGAGGAGTATAAGGGATAGACAAGTAGAGGAGGTGGAGAAGGTGAATGTGGATAGCGCTTAGAGTTGAGGATTAGAAAATATTTAGAAGTAGAGGAATAAAGGAAGTAGAGGATATAGAGAAGTGTAAGAAGTACACGAGTAGAGGAGGTAGAGCAATATAAGAAGTAGATGAGTATAATAGGTATATGAGTATATGAGAGTAGAGGTCTTGGAGTATAAGTATAAGAGGTGCAGAAGATATTGCGAAGTAAAGGTATATAAGAGTAATGGAATAAGAGGAAGTAGAGGTGGTACAAAAGTAAAAAATGTACATGAGTAGGACAGGTCGTTGAATTGAGGAGTAGAGGAAATTGAAGATAAGAGGTACATAGGGCCATAGAAATAGAGAAAATAGAGAAATATAAAACCTAGCCGGATAGAGGAAGTGGACGGGGTAAAAGAAGAGATTAGGTTGAGTGGAAGCATATTGAAAATTGAGGAGTTGAAGAGGCAGACAAAAAATACAAGTAGAGCAGTACAGCAGGTTGAGGAAGTAGAGAGGAGGATTATCCATTTGATCTAAGCACTTTAGAAAAGTCAAGCTAATATTTCCCAGTTAATATTTCCCTTCAATCAAGGGCTTAAGGTCTTGCCTTTGACTTTCTGTATCACTCTTCAACTTTAATTAAAGCTTCATAATTCACTGGGCGGCTATTAAATAGTTGCTCCATCAAGCACTTTGTTAAACAAAATCTAACCGACGACCTCGATGCGAGCTGACCGCAACCACAACGACGACCACGCCTCCGGTTTAAATAGGCGACAGTTCACCTTTTTAATGAGGCAAGAAGTTGATGCCACATAACGAGGCCATTATCTGCCATTGTGTGGGTGTTTGGGGCACGCAACTAAAGGGATACGGGACGTGCGACTGACTCTCGCGGTTTAGTGAGTGCTAAGCAACCGGTGAAGACAATGCCGACAAAGCCTTGGCCGAGCTTTATTGTTATTTTAATTAGAAAACTTAGTGGCAGTCGACGGGCGCTGCTTCCATTAAGACTTTAATTGATTTAAGGCCTTGGCCGGTTCGGCAACTGCAACTATGCAGCGCTTTTTACAGCATTGAATATCAGAAATGTTATGATGTATTGCAGCAGCTTATGCACTTGAAAAAAGCAGCAAATGTATGAAATTCTGCTGCGAAAAACAAGGGAAATTCAGACGAACCACAGAAATTTGTTCGTTGCGAGCGAGGCAACCAGAAAAAAACAAGAAATTCCCAAAAGTATGCAACACGCCCGTAACATGTGCAACACCACAACAACAGCCAGGCATTCAAACTTACACACACACACACACACATTCCCATTAGCCAGGTGTTGGTGCGAGTGAAGACGGACTGCAGACGGACGCAGAGCGTGGCAGGAGGATAGAAAGACAAACCGCAAGCTTGGCCAGCTCCCTTTAAAAAGTAGCTTTTTATTTTTGTTCATAGCTCGGAGCTTCCTACACGAAATAGTTTTATAGCTACCCGGCAACGGTCACTCAGTGCGAGGGTAGCAGCAATGGCCAGGGGTGGGGGAGGGAGGCATGCAACGCACTGTGAATACTCTTTGGTTGATATATGATATATGTAACGTAAGTACAGAAAAGAGCTATGAATTTTAAGCTCTTTATTTATTTAAGCTTCAATTTATCTTAATTTAAAATTAGTTAATATCATAACACTTTCGTAATGGTGTTAATTAAAAATTTTATTTCTATTTTATTTTTATTTTTTATAAGTCTTTTTATTATTACTATATAATATTGTGTTTGATTTCAACTTTACATCAATTTTAAAACCTTTTAATGCCTTAATAAATATTTAAATACAGCTTGCGAATTATCTTCAATTTATTCGAGTGCATATACAAATATTTATTAAGTATTAGCTTTATTATTTGTAATTTTAATTTCAATTACTCTTTTTTTTTTTTTATTATTTATTTATTAATTTATACTAAAATCTTTGCAAAAATAGGTTTCTAAAATTATATAAAATATATAATTTATGTAAAAATGCGATTTTTTTTTTAGAATACAGCTTTTATATTCCTGTATAATATTATATTTTGTGATTATTAAACATATAGATATTTTACCTACTTTCAGTTCTTCATAGATTAAAATATATCAATGAATTTATTAACAATTCAATTTCTTTACTTTTTCCATTATTATTAAATTATAAACCTTTAATCAAAACTCATGACTTAGCTAATGTACCCTAAAAAGTGCTGCTAAATCGGTGTTGAGTTTGTTTATGACCAGCTCGTTGGACTGAAACGGATGTGCCTTTAAGTTGTATATCCGTTGGCTAACTGTAAATGTGTGTGCATGTGTGTGTATCGGTGTGTGTTTTCTCTGTGCAGTGTTTTGAGCTTGCAGTTTTATGCTGAAGCGTTTAACAAAGCATCGTAAATTGCATCAGGCCAGCAGTTAGAGAGCCAAAAAAGAAAAAAAAGAAAAGCAGAGAAAGAAATAAAATCCTGAACCACAGTCTTTACGTATAGGTTGCAGCACATGAGCCTAAACCCAGGCAGCCCTATAGAGTTCTTTTTCCTCTTCAGCTTTTCTCTGCTTTTAGTTTGCACTTTTATTGCACATCCATAGATGGAGAGTATGGTTTTAACCTGCTGTAAAATTAGATTACTTTGGTCTTTGCCCATTTTTAGATAGCTGCCAATGTGTAAATATGACAAAGGAATTGCCAAATTTCTGTGGTCGGATAATGCTGTTTAAATGTGCTAAGTGGACTTGGGAGTTGTGGTCATCAATGGAGTTTTGGCAATGTGGCTGGAATTGTGTGAAATTCACTAATCCAGGGAAATTCTGTGAAAATGTGCTGAATTTTAGAGAGAATAGAATTCTGTTCATTTTTAGACAGGGTATGGAATATCTAAGGCTTTTAGACATATACATATAATATAGAATATAGATTATATGTAGAGATTAGATGTAAAAAATGAATAATAATAAAAAAAAAAACAATACATATTTTTTAAAAATTATTATGATTATTAAATATTAGAATATATTTTATTAAATATTTTTACTAAGTTTTTTTTTTAGATATTAAAAAATAATAATATTAATAATATTAGTATATTTAGCAAAATATATTTTACTACATTAATGTTTTCCAAAAAGTTGTAGTCATATCAAAATAAAAAAATAAATAAATTAAAATAAATATTATAAATTTAAATCCCTAATATCTTTAAAACGAACTTAATGTTTACGTTATATATCTTTAAAAATAATAATCATATATTATTTTTAGTTTTCTTCAAAAATGTAAAGTAAAATAATATATAATTAAATATTATTACTTTTTTTTATTACGTTATTTTTATGGAATATCAAAAAGAAATATTGATTAAATTGAAACTATTGTTATTAATTTATTTATATTTTAAAAATTAACTCAATATTCTTTAAATTTAAATAGTATATTTAATTTTAAACATTCTGAAAATTAATTACTTTTAGTCTTATGCGTAAAGTAATATTTTTGTAAAATTAATAAAAAATAGTTATATGGAGCTGTTAAATACTCTAATTTTTTTATGCTAACATTCTTTCATTTATTTGAAGTTTTATGAAGCTTTACTATTTCCATAAGCACTGTGCTACACAACAACATTAGTGTATATCCCATCACAGTGAAAATCTCATTGCCTCAACTTATCTTGCTAAGCGTCATATACAATCTAAATGAAATCATGTTAAGTAAGTTATTATAAATGCAATGCAAACATTAAATTCGATGAGCGGATGCCTGGCTAGAGACTCACCTTGATAGAGTCATCAGCCAGTCTTTGGTCAATCGGCGGTTTCCACTGGACTTTTCATGGCCAGGCGAAACGCATGCGCTGCAAACTTTAATTAAAGTCACGAGGGGCCAACTTTTTAATTACAATTCAGGCTGGGAAGCTGCATTTGATTGTGCGATAGGCGTTGCTGTGTAAATAGCCTCAATGGAGGCTGCCCGCTACGTTTGGATGGTTTATCAGCAGCCACGCCCAACGCAGCGTACAGTGGGCGTGCGAGTAATTTTTCTTATGTGGTGCGCGGCGAGTGCAAATTGCAATTGGGCTGAGCGCTAGCTCTTTGTGCAAATAAGCAATTATTTGGCTTAATAAGTCAATGGGCAATGGCAACCGGTTGGCATATCTCATCGCCTTGACGCCTGACCGTTGATTGCTGTCTGGCCTAATAGAATTTCCTCGACTGCACGTCGGACCGCGTCGGCCCCCGTTGGCTGGCAGCTGTGGCAACTTTCTGCTAAATAGTCCGCATAAAAGTTGCGCGCAACAAAGTTGAAGGCACAAAGTAAATGAAGCCGCCGTCGCAGCCTCAATTTAAAATTAAGCTCATGAAAAGTAGTTAACCTCGCGCGGGCTGCGGCCAGCAGCCACCCCAAAAGGCCAGCGAGAGAGCGAGAGGGAGAGAGAGTGAAACCCACAGCCAAAGCCACCGCCAACGCCAACGCCAAAGCCAAAGCCAAAGCCGTTAACTACAGCACAAAGTCAACGATGGCGCGGGCTGGCGAGGATTGGCTCTTGTTCGCATTAAAGTAAGCATGAAATTAAAGCTAACCCCAAAGGCGACTTGCAAATAAACTGCAGCCCTCTTCAGGCTGCTCAAGGGCTGCGAGCGGAACGAGGGGGCCGTTAAAGAGAGTAAGGGGGGGCCATGCCTTCTGCAATGTTGTTGCATCAAATTAGCAGCCATGTTGAATAAGAAGAAGCGCGAATTTTTGTTCTGTTTTGGCAAGCAGGAAACAAAAGAATCACAAAACAACACTGAAACTGTTTAGCAAACGAACACTGTGAGAAATTTTCGAGCACAGAGAATAACGGAATATTTATAAATTATCTGTGTAAATATTTAATAAATATTAGTATTTTATTTTAGTATCTTTTTTATAAAATACATATAAATATGTTTAGCATTGGTCGAATATATATCACTACCATATAACCATCAGAAGACTTTGCTCCCCAGGAATGTCCAAAAGCCTTCAGAGGAGCATTGAAAGGCTCTCACTCTCTCACTCACTCACTCACTCCCATATATATGCTCATACGTCAAGTGAAAAACTGAGCGAACATGTTGAGTTTTGATATGTTCACTCATTAAAGTTCAGCTCTGCTCTATGGTAAACTGTCAGCAATCTCAGCAATCAGCTCTCCGACTCTCATTGCCACAATCAAATATCAATAATCTCGCTAATTATTTCTCTCAGTGCAGTGACCTAAACTCTATGCATATGCTGTGTAGGTTATTTGTTAAAGTTGTTGTGAAATTCTTAAGACATTTGTTCGTTGCATTCAGTTGTCTCGTCTTTAATTTATTTTGCAACAATTCACAGCCCTCCCAAGATAAAAACGACGCGTCGTTCCCTCCGTCCATCCGTCTGCTTTGAACCATTCATTTTGTTAACATCTTTTGCGCTTGCGTTTTTGTTGCTTCCGTCTTTTTTTTTACGATAGCTCCGATATTACAACACCCAAAGGTGTAATTGAATCAAATGAGCAAAAATTTCAGATTACTTGAAAATGTTTTGAGCGCGCGAACGCAGCGAGCGCCAGACACGAACTCATTTGGCTGGGCAATCAGGACGAAGGGTCGAGGCGAATTGGAGCCATTTAAATGCAGTCGGAAGCATTTGTTCTACTCCAACTGAGGGGTTGATTTTTGCCTATATATATACATATATTTATACATAAATATAGATAGAACTTTATCTACTTATACACGTGCAAGGTAAGGGTATTTTACAGTCAGCTTACTCTGTTAAATGTTTTATTGAAAGTTTTAGCGCTGGTTGTCGCGTGTCAAGGCGGGGGGCGTTACTCGTAATGTTAATAATTGAAATGGCAAATGAGTTACAAGTGTGAATATTTGAATATTTGGCAAGTGCAATCAGTGAGAGTGCTCGCCACAGGCGTCTGCCGCATCCGGTCTCAAGCGGAAACGGAAGTGCACAGCGCCAAATAGCTTGACAAAGACGGGGCTCAAAAGAGAAACATTTTCACGCACATATGGCCAACCGAAAACGCAAACGGGCGAAACAAAAAATAAAACACAAATATTTAGAGACAGAATTATGAATGGCAAAGACATCAGCGCGACTTTCAAGAGCCCAACTCAAAGCAAAGAAAGACAACAGCCAAAAAAAAAAAATAAACAAAAAAAAAAAAGATTGCTACAAAATGGCATTTAAGCTGCTTTTGGCTAAGAGCTCAGACAGAGTTCGGGCGGATAGTAGGTGGTACGTACCACGTAGGTGGTAAGGGTAGCGTCAGTCTGCTGATTTATGTGCACTGTTGAAGGTTCAAATAAGCGTTAAGTTTTCATTTCCGTTGGCGCCGTTGCGCGGCGAGGGCCAAGACAACAGTTACACTCAGTCCGCGCTGTAAACTGAAATATCTGCACAAAAATGAAACTGAAAACTGAAAAGAATTATTTGTTTTTATGTTTTGTCTTTTGTTTTTCTTTGACTATTCGAGCCACATTATTACAAAACAAATTAAGAGAAGAATGTTAAAGCGCAGCACAGTCGAAGTTCCGCATTTGGCAGCTGGCAAAATATATTGCTGGAATATTTCTTTGAGCAGGTGTGAGACGCGAAAGCTTTGTAGCTGTAAGACGTGGGATTTTTTTTTTAAATACACACATATATAATATACACTTTCCACACTCTCATTATGGCTTATGAGAAAATCTTCAGCTCTGCCAATTGTAATAAATTAAAAGCAGAAATTTCTCATTAAAATATTTCCTCAAGTGCAAAATTACTTCGGCAAATTTCAGAGCTAAGCAACCCCTTTACAGCTGTGGGCGTTAATCAATGTTGATATGCAGATAGAGTCGAGTCGAGAGCTGCACACACACACACGCACGCACAACTGTAATTCACTTACATTTATATTGTTTATTGTTCGTACTGCGGCGTATACGCAATTTATCAAACATAACAACGGCAATTAATTTCTTCTGAAGCTCGTTCAGAAAAGTAAACTTTTATAAATCAAACGTAACGAGCGTGTAACAGGCCAAAAGTGAGGGCGATTTGCCGTCCTTACCTGCGCGCACAGGGGTTGCTTTTCATTAGGTGGTGGCAATTTTACAGCTTTCCTAGCAGCTCAACTTTTCAAATAAAACTCGGTGGAAAAAAAAAATATTTGCAATTGGGCATCGCATTCCTGTTTGGCAGTCGTGACTTTGCCTTTGTTTTGCCTGTCTCCAGTTTCATGTGGCGTATGAGTTATTTATTTTTGAGTTATTGGCATTTGGAAGCGTGGCTGAAGCTGCAAGGCGAGTTTTAATACAGTTTTTAAGCCATGTCTGAGACTGTGCATACGACGTCTGGCTGCGATCATAGAAATATATTTTCAAAAGTTTGATGAGCGGCGAGTGAAATGAATTAACCAAGCAAGTCTTAGAGTGTTCTAGTCGATGGTGTTTGAGTTCTGTCTGAGACATGTTAGCTAAGCAAGTCTGAGCTCTTTAGAAGCCCTGTTGGAGACTGCTTGGCAAACAAGTTGAAGAGTGTTCTAGACGCATAGAGATATAGAGAGATAGGAGATAGCCTGAGTTAAGAGTTAGTCTGTTTTAAGTATATCATCTTTAGAAATATACAAAATGATAAAAAATATATAAAATATAATAATTGATTATAAAAAAAAAATAATTACATAAAAGCAATTATATATCTTAAGCACTTATGGAATAAAAGTCGTTATATTATATTATAAAATAATATATTATATTAATTATATATAAAATATATTAATTTATTATAAAAAAAAATTACATAGAAACAAGTATATATCTTAAACACTTATGGAATAAAATTAATTATATTCTATATATATATATCTTTAGAAACATAACATAAAAAAATTCACAGAATATTTAATAATATATATATATATATATATATATACAAAATATGTTTATTTATTAAAAAAAAATTACAAAATAATTATATATTTGAAACACTTCTGAAATATAATTAATTAAACTATAATATATTATATTTAAATTTTTAATACTAAACAATTACTTTTAGCCTGCGTTGTAGTGTTTTATATCATATTGTATGAGGATTAATGAATGCGATATTACGGAGCTGAAAATGCCCAAGACCGTAGTACGTTCCAAATTATATAGGCCCATTACAGAGAGTTTTTGTGGATTGCTTACCAATTGCATTTTAAGGTTCTCAAACTGCAAACAGATTTATATGAGAGAGACATTAGATTAACCAATAGAATACCACTCACCGCTGTGATTAGACGCCTGTCCACATCTTGGGCAAACGTTGGATACTGTGCAATGATTTTCGACATCTCCTTGTAGACAATTTCCACATAGCTTGTAATGGAGTAGGTCAAGTGCGAGTCAGTCATATAGAGGATGGCGCCGCATATGGTCAATATAGTTTTAGCGCTCGTCCAGTCGATGTCAACGCTGTACCTGATGGCCGAAAAGGCATAGTAAGTACCCGAGATCAAGGTGGCATTAAAGGTGATGTAAATGCATAGAGTCTGCGGGCCAAAGATTTGGGTCAAGCGCCGCACCAGGCTCTGGAGCTGTGACTGGAGCAGCGCCACGCTGTCCAGGCGATCGGCCAGGGCGCAGTATTTTAGCTGGCGCAGGCTCTTGCCATGATCCAGCAGCTTCAGCAAATGCGTTTCAGCCACAATCCGGCGCAGCTCCTCATTCATGAGCAAGTAGTGTCCATGCACGTTTAGCAAACTGAAGAAATACTGGGCGAGGATAATATTCATCCAGCTAATGATCAGATAGATGAGAAACACGCTCAGTGCTATGGTGGGCGTTAGCATATCTCGCACACCATACACGCCCAAGAATATGTGAATGCTCTCCACCGAAAAGCTGGTAATCCCTTTGGCAATGACACCGCGGCGCCACAGTCGCACCACGTGGGGCTGCTTCATTGTCAGCCGGCGATAGCTGCGCAGCAGACGCACGAGTTGCTGCCGTTGCCACCAGCGGCTGAGGACAGTCACAAACACACAGCTGACCCGAAAGAAGATCATCACCAGGAACACATACTGATGCAGACTGTTGGCGTGCACCAGGAAGACTTGCCACACCCGACTGCTGATCAACAGCGGCACCAGGCTGAAGGTCAACACGTTGATGGCAATCGCCCAGAGTGTCGCGCGTCTCGTCAGTCGGGGCTCACCCGTCTCCAGGTCAATCTCGAAGTTGATCACGCCAATCAGCCGGCCGTAGTAGTAGCTGCTGCGCAGCACAAACTGCACCAGGTCAACCATTGTGAATGACTGAATGCCAACCGCTCTCACGTTCTGCTTCGACCAGCTCTAATGAAAAAACCACCGGCTCGATGAGATGGGCGGATAACGACGACGATAGCTGCTAATGAGCTGTGCGTAGCTTGGGCAGATTCCTTATCGCTGCTGTCGACAGTGCTTGATGCATTAATGCCAAGGGTATATGTAAATATATTAAGCAAATCGATCAATAGCTATTTCTAAGGATGATTTCATTAACTTTTATTTAATTAATAAAGGGAGAATTTTTGCTGACTTCTTTTCAAAAAAACTTCTTTAAAACAAATGCATAAATATGTACAGAAAGAAGAGATAAACTAATACATATAATATTAATAAAAAAAAATATTTATTTATTTTATTTTACACATCGCACTCACTGTTTAAATATCATCAATTGTTGTTTATTCTTTGAGAGGTGTTAAATGTTTCATATAATAAAATAAATATATATAAAAAAAAAAATAAAAAAAAATAAATAAAATAAAAAAGTAATACACATTCATTAATTAGAAAAAAAAAAAACTTTATTATCTGTAGTGTCTTAAACCTTGGGTTTCCTCTAACAAAATTAAAATTAATTAAAAATTTAATAAAAAAAAAAACAAAAAAAAAATTAATACAAAAAAAAAAAATTCGTAGCTTTACATATGTATGAATAAAAAGCCCTAAGACTATGTTTTCTTATTTATTGTATACAATATATTTATTTTTATTTTTTTTTTATGCATAACTACAAATATGTTAAATACAAATTTGTATTTATATATATATATATTGTAAAAAATATATTTCTTTTTATAAATTTATTCACAAAAAATTTCGATCAGAATGAAAGTTATGCAATAGACAAATCCCAAAGTTGAATTGGAATTTCTAACGATTACACAAATATTTCAAAGAATTTTTTGTTACGCTTAAACATTTTTATTTATTTTTTTTTGTGTTAAATCCTTTTCTCTCAGCTATGCACTTGCGTTATTTAAATTGCATTCAACTGCGAGCTGAAATAACAGCAAGGCAAGAGATAACCAATTTGATATATCAGTTTTTGACATAATGCAAACATAAGCCAATTAGTGGAACAAAAGGCAAATGTTTTGCCGATGAGACGGCTTTTGGATAGAGATTGGTTTGGTTTGGTTGGGTTGGGTTTGCTTTTTATTTTTTCAATTTTGAAGCTAGGAATGCAATCCGTGCAGCTTTCTATTTTCGAGCTCGACTCGATTTGCATTTAAGTGGAGCGCCGCAGCGAACCGACAGAAAAACAACATTGGCGCTGGCCAAACAAAAGGCATTCAATTAAAATTTGCACTGTTTGCTGCCCATGGCGAAACATTTAATACAATTTACGCAATTAATTTCGTTGCTGAATGCAAAAGCCATTGAGAGAGGCGATATTTTCAAATGCGCAAAAATTGCTGACATACCAAAATAAAAAGGAGCAAAGTAGAAGAGAGAGAGGGAGAGAGAGATAGCTTTTGGCATCGATTTGTATGCAATAATTTATAGTGTATACGCAGTTGAAGTGCAACAAAAATTCAACATTAATGACCGATATAAATGCCAGAAATATACATATACATATATAACATATATATATGTATATAAAACCCATTCAGCTATCTGAACTTCTGGCTCGAGCCGTGCAAACATTTTGTGTAAAACAATTTGCACAAATTGCAAAACCGAATATGGGCCAAAAACACAAAAACCAATTTGTCGTATTGTTTGTCAATGGCCATAGAATTGAACGAGATGCGAAATGGATGTTGCTGAGCCCTGCCAATGAATGATGCTCAGTCATACATCTTTCTCAATGGGTCGCTGCTGCTGTTGCTCTTGCTGCCTATTTGGGCCATTGAAAAAGCCCAAAACTATAAGAATTTTTTGTGCATATCTATATGAAGGTCTCCCTCGACTACAAACTAGTTGAACGAATATAGAAAGAGCTTAAATATAAAAGTTTTGCAGGCAGAAAAACGTCGGCCAACAAAGGTTTTAATACTCAATTTTTTTTTAAGGAATGCTGCTTTAAAATCACATACAGCACATTGCCAGCTTCAGTAACAATATTTAGTTATTATTTTAATCGGAAGGTTAATACATATAAGGAGTTGTTCATATATATTTCATATTTTTCTCTCGATTAAAATAAGGTTAGGGTTGAATATGTTCTATATGATAAAACTTTTTCTATTGTACTCTGCTGTATTCTTTTTAAAATAAAATTGAATTTATATCGTTTCAGCAATTATTATTATTATTTTTTTTTAATTTTTTGAATTGGTTGCTAAAAAAATGTGAGCAATAATTTGACGAACAAGAACTACAATTTGACATATAGTATCATCTTAGTAGGAAAATTTAAATATTGCAGCCTGCTTTGCTTTCCCACTACCTAAAAATCCCTGTAAATGCCGAAGCAAAAATTTCTTGATTTTCAGAAAATCTTTATGAAATTTGACGAAGGAAATGTTTTGCAGCAATATGTACAACAAATTGGTTATTTACCCTATTTTTTATTGATAAATAAAACCAAATTCGAGCTGATTTTAAGCCAAAAATCTGTGAAGATAATTTTAGAAGAGATCATTGTAGAAGATAAAATATTAAGTTGAAATATATTAGATTCATTTGATCTTCCTCTCCAAATTTGTAAGCGCTTTCCTAAGCTAGGCAAACTTCTAACTAGTTTTCCTATCCATTACGTATTAAACTATGGCTTTCATATGCAGGCTGGCACATCAGGGCTTTTCTATATATATATATATATATGTAGAATTTATCAAACTGATATTTAACAAGCAGAATATAAATATATATGTTAACTAAAGCACAGATCTACTCTTAAAATATTTGCTCAAATGAAGAGCCAGGCAATTTTCCCAGAGGCAAACTAAATAACTGATATTAATAAGCAAATTAATTGGGGTCTACAGTATGCAAACATAACTATAAAGCTGTATAGGCTGTTCTGATCTTATAAGAAATCTTATAATCTGCAACTTAGCTTGTAGCTCAGGTTCGGCTGGCTGCCCGCCTTCTCGTCTGTCTGCGATGGCTATCTTTATGGAGCGCTAACAACCTGTTGCCGGCTTAGTTGTTGCCTGGGCAACAGCTGCAGCTTACCTGGGCAGCAGAGCCTGGCTGGCTCGAGGCACGCCACGAAGCCATCAATCAATCGATGCGCAGTCAAGTGCATAAATTTGTAGAAGATGCTTTAATTAAGGCCGCATAATGCATTGCGATTTGCGAATAAATCTTTTCGCTGCTCGACACGAGACGCATTCAAAATGCTAAATTAGTAAAATGTCACTTTCGCTTTTAAGATGCTTGCTGCAAGGGAATTTGTGCTGTGGGGGGCGGGGCTGGACGGCTGTGATCAAAGCCAATGCACCGCCACAGAGGCAGCGGCCTGAACCACATAAATTATCGCCGGCTAAGCAGGCACAGACAGGCAGGGCCACTGCCACTGGCTGTTGGCTGCTTCTGGCGAAATGTGGCACATGTGGCAAGCAAAGCATTGACATACTTCAAAGTGTTTGCCTGGCTGCATTGTTGTCGAGTGCGATACCCTTGAACAAGTGCGCCAAAGGGGTCGCTGTCTGAGCTGAGCTGTCTGCTATTTAGTTTTGGCTTTTTTTTCGCTTGTTTTTTTTTTTTTTTTTTACTTTTCTTTTTAGACAGCTCTCCGATATGGCATGTTATAGATATTTACAATGCTGTGACATCGCTGATATGTATGCGCAACTGCAATTGCAATTGTATCTGTATCTGCAGCAACTGCATTTGGGCTTCCTGTTCAGCTGGCCAAAGGCGCCAGAGCGCATAAAATTAAATTCCTTATCGTTGGCGCCCTGCAAAACGTTTCTCTGTTTCTCTCGCTTTTTGCATCTTTTTAGCTGCTGCTGTTGCTGTCTGGCAATTTGCTTTTTGCGACAACAGGCAGCAGCCAACAACAGCAACAGCAGCAACAATAACAACAACACAACAGCTGTTGCACCAACTGGACCCTGACCAGCCCCAACTGTGGCTCGCTTTTGGCTTAGGCGAACACCGCATGGGTTTAAAGTTTTCAAATTGAATTTTTTATGCATTGGCAGGAATTTAATTTAAATTTTACTTTTTATTGAAGGTGGAACACGTACAGAGTGAGTGAGAAAGAGAGACGAAGTTTCAGATTTTAATATAAATATCAAGTTAATAAGCGCTCAGCATCTACTGTGATTCCTTTTGTTGGCTCAATTTGTTCTTGCCTACGTTTCTGTTTGAATTCTGAATTTAATTAAAACTTCTTATGTATTTTAAAAGAAAAACATAATGAATGTAATAATGAGCTTACCTATTTATATTTATTTATTATGCTTATTTAATTACTAAAAGGATATACATATATGATATATAAATATTGGTTATTTAGCTATAATACATTATTATAACTTCAAAATTATTTATATATAAATTTAATAATGTATTAATATTTACAATATTATTTATATATATTTTTTTTAGTTTTATACATTCTTAATAATTTTTTGTTTCTTAATATATATTTATTTATAATAACTCTCAGCTATAATTGCATGCAATAATGCAATTATCCAACAACCAACTCTATTGTGTTTTGAAATATACTTTCAATAGAGCTTATATAAAAACATAACATTTATTATAGACTATATATAAACAAAGGCTTGTTCCTTTAGCTAGCTGCAGTTGGCGTGCTTTGGCAATGCTGAACTAATTTATATTCAATTAATTAACTGCAGACACATACTGCACATATATATACACATCTATATACGTATATATCCAGTATTTAAACACAATTCACACTCGAGTTCGCATCCGCAACCATTGGCGGTTGGCCAAAATACAAGAGCATTTGCAGTTAGCCCCACAGGCGATCTGCCTGGTCAAGATTTAAGCGATAAACGAATGGACCAAACCACCAATTGCTGCAGCAACTCCACATATGTGTAGAGTGAGAGAGGCTAAAGAGGAGCTAGAGCGAGAGCGAGAGCGAGCATGATTCGCGCACTTGGCACACATTTTCCAATTGTCTGTGGCCACTTGGCAGACATCGCTGCCAATTGTATCGATAAATGTTGCAGCTGGCTGCTGCGGTCTTCGATTCCCTCTGGCCATTCTAATAAAACGTTTGCATGCATAAATCTCGTACTGTTTATTGGCCAAAAGCCGATACGGTACGTGTAGTACTGTATCTTGGAATATTTGATACTTGCATCTGTTCTACATAAAACTCTGTGCCATTTGTTCAACGAAGCCCGATTGAATTGTGTGCTAATGTCTCTGCCAATTGGCTTGCCAAAAGCGAATAGAAAGTTATATATTTGATGGCCTATTAGGCGAATGTATTGGGAATAAAATATGAATATTGTATTGCAGCATACCATTATAATATAAGTATGGAAAATTTCGAAAATTTTGATATACTAATATATACTAATAATATATAAAAGTAATAAAAGAAGTAGTAATAAGTAAAGTATATAAATATATTTCTACTCAACGCAATTGATCAAACTTGTAAAGCGAAAATTTTATTTATAAACCTATGAATTAGCTAAATTCTAGCTATTTTTTTAAGTCAAAATATATATAATAAGTAAATGTAATGATAGTAATTATAATTTATAAAATAATAATAATTAAAACTACAAATATAATAACATATTTATTTATAGTTACATTCATAAATCAATTCTAAAGCTAAATGAATTTCATTTACAAAAGCAATAATTATAATTAATAAGCTTTCCATATTGAAATCAATAAAAGGTCAGCTTACTTGATTCTTACAAAGTTTATTTTATTTTATTTTTTTTTTTAAGAAAGAGAAAAGAGTGAGAAACTTTGAGATAATAATTACAAGCTAGCCGCACAAAATAGACAAAAATCATTCGGCGGACGGCGGCTGCATATCAAAAACTTTAGCGTAAAAGCCATTTAAACTTTTCAACAACTCATGGCGAGCTGTGCATGGATGCAGTGCAGCAGCAGCAGCAGCTGGCAAAGCCAAAAGCAATCTGCGCCTGACAACCGAACGTTTATTAAAAGACTACCCCCAAATGGATGGGAGTAGCTTGTTGGGCCTGGCGACATGATGTACATGACGATGACGACGACGATGACGTTGGTCGGTTGAGTGACCAGTGGACGTAAGGCGAAACTTTGGCATGGCACACTTGATGCTTGATTAAAGCTTCGCAATCTCTTCCTCTTGCCTGGCAGCTACCCACTTGAGTGGTTATTTCTCTCATGGCACAGAGCCTGGCCTGCGTCTCCATTTAAATGTTCATTTGTTATGCTGTCGTCGACCAGCAAGAAGATGATGATCTCGCTGCCGTTGCTGCCGTTGCATGGCTAACTTGTTGTTATTGTGTTTGGCACTGGCACTGCAACTGCAACTGCCACTGCCACTGGCACTGGCACTGGCAAACAGCCAACAAGTGTCTTCAAACACTTCCACTCGTCGTGGCTTGTGGCGCCTCTGGCGTTGTCTTCAACTGTGAGCGGGGCCAAGACCCAAGTGGCTGCCGGTTCTGCGCGCATGCAAATTACTTTGGCCACAATGTTTTCATTTGATTCGCTTTTGATTATTTTCGCAATTTCATCGCCTCTTCTACTTAGGCATTTCGAGCGAGTATGCATGGCGGCCAGCAGTTTGGTGCGTGGGACTTGGACTTTTAGGCCTAGAAGTTGACGAAGTCGTTGCCATTGCCCGTCTCTTGCGTGGGCTGATCGAGTCGCAGTGCGTGACATGTGTTTGAAAGTGCGGAATTATAACTTTTTCTTTTCAGAGCGCTCATTTCAATTGAAGTTGAGCTGTCTGTCGTCGGTGAGCAACAAAAGTGTGTCAGACGTTTGGTGCTTTTAAATTGGAAGTCATCAAGAAATTTGAAATTAAAAAGGGTTCAACTTCAACTGCTAATTTTCCACTGCAGCTGCATTTTGTGTGCTACTAGAGAGCCATCAACTTTTCCACATCCGCCCAATTAATCCCATGCGCAGCGACAGCCTGGCGTTGGCTGAAAAAGGAGAAAATATGTAGACAATCTGCGCCTACCGTTTTGTAATTTTCCACGCGAATTCCCCCGCCGAGCAGCTCCGATGGGCGCCTGCACGCTGCTCGCTGCATGTTGCATGCTGCAAGTTGGCAGCGAGGCAAACGCATGATCAAATGTCACAATCAATTTCAATTTGGCGCTCGAATTGAGCTTCGTTAGCGGCAGCTGGCAAAAGAAAACGAGCTGCCTGCCAGGTTGATTCAATGCCGCAGCACACTGAGTGCCCATCCTGATGTGCTGCCAGGTGAGTCCAACGCTGAAGTCGAAACTGAAGCTGATGCAGAAGCCAGATGCCAAAGTCAAAGTCGAGGCCAACTTGGCTGCCACTTTTTCTAATCAACCAAAAACCTGCGCGAGTAGCGCCTGTAATTTAACTAATTTGTATCTGTGTGTGCTCTTAAGTGGAACGGTGTGTGTGTGTGTGTGCGATAGAGTGACTTCTGAGTGTGTGTGTCTTTTAACTTGCTGCAGTTGCCTTAGAGTGCAATGTGAGTCGACTGTCAACTTTATTGTCAACTCTGTTGCCATATTCCGCTGACTAAAAGCATGGCTTGTTATAAAGCTGAACGATTGAATTATTTGTGAGTAAATTGTTAGAGTATACCCTATAAATTATGTTGCCTTAAATTATTGCATGTAGTCTCAGTTCTTTGTGCCCTTATGCGACCCTGCTGAATCTGATTTCTATTTTTCAAAATTGAAATTAAATAAAAAAATTATTATATGTAAAAAGTATTTGTTAAATATTTGTTGTTTCATCATATGACAAAAATAAAAAATAATTATTTTTAATCAAAAAATAATTTTTAATAGTTTTATTTATTTTTAAATTATTATTTATTTATTTTTCATTATTATAAAATTTAACAAAAAAGTTAAAGCAAATAATTATTTTTTATTTGATTTATTTATTTATTTTTATTAATTTTACTATTGTTTTATTAAACAAATATATAAATGTGAAATTTAGCAAAATAATAGTATACATAATTATTTTTGTTATTTAATTAATAATATTACCAAATAATATTAATATTTGTATATAATTGAAGAATAGTTTTTGAACAAAGTAATTTTGAAATATGCATATTTAATAATAAAAGATTTATTCAATTTATTTCTAGCCAAGTCAATTCAATTCAAATTTGCCTTTGGTCAAAATGCTAATATCAATGGTGGGCAATAGTAGTTTGGCCAGTGCGTCTCAGAGTTCTACGGCCACGCCCACTCAGGGCGCACAATCAAATGGCAATTATGTAGATTTTATGCAGCTGCAAAAGTTTTTGGCCAAGCACTTTTGCTTTTTGTCCTGGCAGAGTTCTATAGAGTCTTTTGTTGGTTGTTTACCAACGTCTAGACGTTTATTGTGATTTGGCGTGGGCTTCCTTAACGCATTGTGTTCGAGCTGCAGCAGTTGATAAAAGTGGTAAACGGGTTTTCTGGAAACTGTTTCGAATATCGGTTGAACGCAGAACAATGCCACAGTTTATAATTGTGAATGCTTTTTGTGCAAAAGTTTTGCGCTGGCTACATTAACAGAGCCAGAGTTTTCCATTTTTTTTTTCTTTTTCAGATAGAACACTGAGATGTTGCAAAAGTTTATAATGTTGAGCGGCCTGTAGTTTGTTTCGGCAAATGCAGATACAGAAATTATAAATGCAAATGAGAAGCTATAGTAGAGGTTCCTTTATTTAGAAAAGATACGATTGTTAGAGAAAGAGAATTTTATATAGTTTTAGTGCTGACAGAGAGGGAGAGAGAGAGAGAGTAACTAACATTAATATTTTAGATATTTCTATGTTGCTTTGCTCCAGGGACTTAAGCCCAACTCTTTGAAATGAGGCACCTGCGTCAAAAACTACCTACACACTGACTTATTATGTGAAGGGGCAGCACTTCCAAGAACTATGCAAATAGCTTTCAGAGTTACCTTCTGGCTGAGACAACGAAGCGATGTCTTCGCATTTATCTGGTTGGCTTAGCAGAAGGCAGCCGTTACGAAAATCCCCACATGAATAATTACAGCGCAGCCAGTTCATTTAATTTCGCTTTCAGTCTTGAAAACCCTTTTCGCGAGGGTGTGTACGCGTGTGTGTGTGTGTGTGTGTGAGTGCGGCACATGAATGAAAATATTTAATGAAGAAATTTATAACAAAGTTTCACAGCAGCAGCCGCAGTAGCATCATAAGAAGCAGCAGCAGGCTGTGGGAGCATTTTAAAAATTATGAACATTAAATGCAAATTAAGCTAATCAATTAAGCCGTAACGAAATGCGCCTCGGCAAGTGGGCAATTCTAGAGTTCAAAGTACCCAGGGCGCATTTCTGGGCCATTTGACGTCGCGCAATTAGCCAAGAAATGAGCGGCTGAAAGTCGATAGTCAACGCTGTCGACAATCTGAACTGTTTTTGCCACCCCATGGGCAGCAACCCTTGCGCCTGACCGATATTAATGATTAGCCAGTCTCTGCTCCAGTCATTCACTCACTCACCCAGCTCACTCACCCAACTCACTCTCTATCACCCACGTTTACTGGCATGCAATGCCAACCCTTTTGCTGTAGTGCGTGTTCCTTTGGAATTTGCGTCGACCGACTCACCATATTATAGGTCAGTATTGCGTTAGCGTTAGCTCTCCACCCGCTATTGAAGTTTGCATAGTTGACTTAATGATTGGATATTAATTTGGCAGTACGTACTTTAGACAAATTGTTGCCGATTAGCCAATGGGCTAAACAATGGCTCGAGCAAATAAATAGCAGTTGGATCACAAAGGTAGTTGAGCTGGAGCAACGGGCTCGTTAAAAGCCAACTTAACTGCTTGCCATTAGTTCAATGGACAATTGACTGTGTGGGGCTGCCATAGCTGACATAGATGAATATATACTATATAGATACTATTGGCAATGCAAAAGTAAAGCATTCGATTGGATAAGACTCGCACAAGTGCTTAAATGTCGAATTAATCGAGTTCAGTTGCGAGCAGGAGAAACCAAGTGAGAGATGGTGCCTAAGGGAGGAAGTCTAATGGAAAGAGGGAGGGAGATAGGGAGGGAGGGTAAGCAGTAAGAGACTTTAAGATCTTGGATAATCCTCAGTTGAGCTATAGCTAATCAAGTATTAATGGATGTTATTCGTTACTTTAAGATCTGACTTATAATAATATATATAATGTATTTAAATACTAAATTGTTATACAGTCTCAGTTGAGAGTATCATAATTTTGTGACCTGTAAATAATTGTGTATTCATTAGGCCTTTAACTAAGGGATAAGAATGGAGTCAGCTAACAAGAAAGAAAAGCCTTCAAATCATTTACATCTTTTAAAAACTCTGTAAATTGTCTTTATCTAACAGCTAATTGAGTCAACATATGGGAAAAGAAAACATTTTTTGATGCCTTTAACGATTTCACACCTCTTCAGTACTTTGAAAATTCTGCTGAAAGCCTCTTAACTCAGCTATATATCAATATTTATTTGACCAAATATCCATTATAAATCAAAATATTTGAATATTTAAAATATTCAGCTTTTCATTATCCCAACAAAAACGCATACATATATATAATTTAAACACAGCAAAATATATATAAACATATTTCAAGCAAGCAGCCAGCCGTACAATCTGATTTCACAATCTATTACGCAAAATGTTTGAGAGTGCTAAAGCCTAAAATTTTATGCCAATGCCATTTGGAGTTTAATTGGGCAAATAATAGTTATTGTCCTGCAATTGTGTGGGCAAAAGTGGCACAATGAAATTTGAATGCCTCGCCTCAAACGAACTGAAAAATCAACAATGCGGCTATAAAAATACGCCAGCCATTGGTTGGGCCTAATCAAATTAAGTACTAATCCTTGGGAAAAACCGCGAACAATTTAAAATGATTGTAAGTAAATTTCCCAAAACAATTAAAGACAACAACTTAGAATTTCCGACAATCAAACAGCTGCTACGGAGAGAGCGTGAGAGAGATAGAGAGAGAGAGATAGAGAGCGATGGCTCTGGAAGTGAAGCCTGCGCAATCTCACAAGGGAACTGAGCGAAGCTTTTATAGCATGCGATAAATGAGTTTGTCGCATGCGTTTAGTTTGCTTTTAATTACCTGACCAAAAGACTACAAGGCATATTTGCATAGGTGAGTACGTAAAAGACGGCCATAAAACGCTACTTGACTCACCTGGCCAGAGCCAGTGCTCAAGTGGATGAGCAACTCCGGGAATAATCCATTTGCCGTGCTAAATTGTTGCACACCCAGGATCTGCAACGCTGGCAACTTGTGCAGACAACAAGGTTGCATACACGTTGAGAAATTGTTTTATTACCGAGCGCTGAAAGCGTGTTGACTGAAAACAAAGGTGCGCACAATAAATTACATTGTTACACGGAACTTTGGCAGCACCCGGGTTGGAGGAGGTGCAGGCTAGGGCGGGAGGTCAGCAACAAGCGACACGTTAATGAAAAGGATTTTCTCTCCCATATGTCTGCCGTTTAGTTAGTGCAGCTCCAGCTCCAGCTCCAGCTCCAACTTCGACTACACCTTTCACTCATTGCATTATTTTCCGTTTGCACTTCAAATGACTTTGCCCCGTGGCTGTTTAATATTTAATGGCCAGGCCATTGAGGAGTTCGCTTGGCTCGAAAATTTCTAAATGCGCTTTGATGTTTTCGCCATTAGTTGAGGTTCAGACTTTGCATAAATAAGTAAACGCCTACTTCATTAGAAAGTGTCGCTTTACAGCAATCTCAGGTTTTAGTTGTGCGCGCTTGAGTGCTGTTAGCTTTGCGGTTTCCTATATCCATTAGAGAATCTCTCCAAATGGGGTATATCAGTGGAGTGGAGTGTAGTTTATAGTCTAGTTAAGGGATAATTTCGATGTCAATTTGTTAAGAGAGATGTTTTTTTATAGATATTTTTTAATGGAATTTAGGATTTTTTAAGAGAACAGTTTCCACAGATTACTACTTTCATAATCTACAAGGCAGCAATATCATCTATATCTGCTCAAGCTGATATTTACGACTCATAGGTCAATCTATATATACTCCATCATCATTCAGCTCATTACAGGGTATCTATGTTTAAGCAGCTTCTCTCACCTTCATGTTTGTTTTAGTTTTAGGAGTAGACGATATGTTTGTGTGATGTTTTTAACTCCGCAAAGTAGTGAAAGTGAGAAAAGAGGTCTGTTGGGAAATGGATGAGACTTCTTTCTGCTGAAGAACGGCAAGGTAAGCAAAAGATGTTTGCTCTAAAAAAGAAGTTAAAAAATGCATGAATCTGAAAACTGTGACTGTTAAAAGGATTAATAATTCAGATTGAGGATGAAGTCATAAAAGCAAAAGAGTTAAAAAAATTATAGTTTTCTGGGTGTTTAAAGAAAGTTTCAAGTTATATCAAATACAAAATTTTTAAGATTTGATGTCAGAAATTTAAATAAATTGAAGCTCAACTCAAAACTTACATATATCACCCAAATTATAATCTAATCTCTGATCATAGCAATCGGTGCTGTATGGCATTTTACTATTATTTAGCATAGTCTGAAAATTACGAATCAAAATTTCATTTTTCTCAACTAGAAACAAATTGGTCCACAGATCGATCAGAGATCGATTGGTAGCGGGTCAGAATTGTTAAATGGGAACTATAGTTAGTTCTATGGAAAAGCCGATGATGTACGTTAATATGGATAGCCCACATGCACAGTTCGTTCGTGACACAATCAACAACAACAAGGTCGTGATCTTCAGCAAGACCTATTGCCCCTACTGCAGCATGGCCAAGGAGCAGTTCCGCAAGCTGAACGTGGAGATGACCCTGGTTGAGCTGGACCTGCGCAGCGATGCCGATGAGATTCAGGCGGTGCTTGGCGAGCTAACTGGTGCTCGCACAGTGCCACGCTGCTTCATCAATGGCAAATTCATTGGCGGCGGCACTGACGTGAAGCGTCTCTATGAGAACGGCACCTTGCAGCGATACTTCCAATAACGCTCCAATTGTAGAGGCCGATAGGAGTTCGAGTTGGAGCAGCAGCAGCAGCACAACCACCAATTGAAGTTCTGTTTGATTTGAGTATTGATTGAGAAATAACAAAAAATAAAAAATAAAATAATTGAGCATAGAATAAAAATGCTAATAATATGCTTATAGACTGAAGATTAGTTAAAGTAGAATTATATACAAAATGAGATGATCTTCTGGTAAGAATCTTTGTAAAATGGAAAGATATTTTAGATAGATTTAAAAATATCTTCGGGGAGGGAATATGGACTTAAAAATATTGTTTAATATAAGAAATCTGGTAATATATAAATTATAAACATACATCTATAAAAAATAAATAAATAAAAAAATTTCTAAAAATGCGAATAAACATAATACAGATACAAAAATATTTAAAATATAAAAATATATAAATAAAAAAATATTAAATAAAAAATATATAAATAATAAAACTAATAATAAAAAAAATAATAAACGAATAAATGTAAATGTATTTTGTACTTTATATGAGTTAATATATTTATTTTGTTGCAGTTTTCATTTTGTTAATAACTACTAATAATTTTAATAATATTAGCAACTATTTATTGTGTATACATGTGTATTATAAGTCAACATTATTAACAATTGTTTATTGCGTGTATTATAACAATTTATATATCAGCCTCAATCGGTTCTTCGTAAGATAATATGGACGGTGAAAATAATTTAAATATATTAAATATATTAATTTTGCTTTCTTTATTCAATAAATGAGCACTTTTTCGCATTTCGATATTAAATTGAAATGAACTCCAGTTAACAATGAATCAAATGGCACTACTACTTAAACGCATTGACATTCCAAAATCGATAAGCCAAATTACGCATACGACACGTGTGCATATTGTAATATGTGAAGCGAGCACACCTGTTTTTATTATTTTTATTTTATTTTCAATGCTACACCTGCGCAGGTACGCAAACACGAAATTGAACAGTTTAATGTGAGAGTAAACTAAATTTCGACATTGTAGAAGCAATTTGAAAACAATTTCCGAAATGTCAACAAATTGCTGCAATTTGCCAGCGCAAATTCAATCAATTATTTGCTTAGCGCAGCGATTTAAAGTTGCCTCAAACAAATGACTTACACGACGACGACGACGACGTTGGGTGCAGTCCCGACTGCTACTATATGCGTGATGTGTTGGGCTGCCCTTAAATGGATTCATTTCTTTAATGGCCTCATGCAAGTTTAATGTCAGTCTGGACTGTCAGCCAGGCCCTGACCGTCTGGCGTTGACCCTGAGCTGCAGCCGTCGCCCGATGTGTCATATATGAGCGAAATTGTGCTGTGGGAGCTCTGGAGTCGAGCAACTCCAACTGGGACACAAAGATGCATTGTTTGACAGCCAGGATGCCTTGCTACATTTAACATTCACAAAAAGGCAGGTGTGTGCAGTTGGCAACAGCATCCATATTTGCCTACCTCTCAGCATTAATTGTTTTGCATTTTCGCACAATCAGAACTCCCAGGAAGCAACAACTTAAGCATCATATTGAGCTGTTAAAAGGCAGCGTCGAGCCTTTGTTGCTGCCATTGATGTGCATTATTGTTGCCCGGCTTTTGTGTTGCACAAATAAAGCCGCTCGGCATTTACATTATGCGCCTTTCTTATGTGAATGGAGAGCAGCGCCTTGGTTAGCGACAAATTTCCACATTTCTTTCAATTAATGTTTAAGAAAAATAATAATAAATCTTTTATAAGGTCGGCTCAGAAATACGCTGTATATATTTGAAAAAGAAAGGTATTGGTCTGTAATTTTTCTTAGCATAATTTAAGCCCTATAGTATTTTCGTTTAAGCTTTGCTGCTTCACTCTATCTAAAATCTACCAAAAATCTAAAGTCTTTCAGCCATGACTATCATCTTCCGCTCGTACAGCAAGTATTTAACTAACAATTTTTACTCCAACCATTATACGGGCTATAACAGCATTTAGCTGCAGCCATTGGAATTTGTAATCAAAAATGCTCTAAAAGCCACCAAAAGGCAAAAACTAATAATAAACGCTTAATAAATCGTCTATCAAAAGGCGCTGCCGCCGCACTGCGCACAATGAAGGCACACACACACACACACACACACATAGATATACATACATATATGATATATGGTCTAGCCAATGTCTGGCTGGCTTCAATTTCAACCTCAACTCCAAATGCCACTGGCCGTTCGCAGTAGTTTGCCAAACTGTAAAACTTGCATCCATAAAAAAAAGAAAATCAAAGAAAAATGAGAAAAAAATTTGCCAGAGAACAAAAGCTCGTTTTATTAAAAGCCACAATTCAGCCAAGCGAAAGAAAATCAACTAATAAATGCTTTTGGCCTGTTTAAAATGGTTTTAGTGCAATGTTAATTGTGGGCGTGGCTGGGCAAATAAATGCGTCTAGCCTTAACGCCAGCATAAATCATATTTTGTAATCACATTGTTTGACAAACAAAAATTAGTTAGATCAGTGCACGCTGGCGGGCGGGCGGTCTATATACCCTGTAAATAGGCGAGACTGGTATGAAATACTTATGATTTGAGAGTAAAGATTAAAGAAGTATGTGTAAAAATAAATATTTGATTATTTAAATATTAAAGCTAATAATATAATTATCATTAATATATTTTTTAATTTTATAATTTAAATGTTTTGTTTTAAAAATTTATATTATTTTTCATAATTTATTATTCATTACTTTTATTTGGTTGATTATTATTATCATTTTTTAAATTTATTAATTTTTTTAATTATTATTTTTAATATTTTTTAATTTAAAAACAATTTTTTTTTAATGTTATTTTTATTATAAGCTTACATTTTTATTTTTATTATTTTTTATTTTGATACCAATGAGTTTTTTTTATTTGTTATTATTGCTATTATTTATTTTCTATTATTTTATTTTTCAAATAAAATGCCAATTTTCCAGAGAGAAACACTTCTACCTGAAGACTTATTTAACAAATTGATCAATTTTAGATACAAGCCCAAACAAGTTAATGTATTTGCAGGGTACCGCCACACTCGCCTAATGAAATCGGCTATAAAAATGACCATGAAATGGTTTTTATTAAACTATTTTGGTAGCCAACTGGAAAGGATTGGCCATTAGCATGGCCATAAAGCCAAGCGACAAAGTTGCTGCAAATTTTGATGGCGCTGCTAATTGAAGTGACTGTGATACTCGAGACTGATAAATAGATGGATCTAATGTCGCAATCAAAATGCGAAATTCATTTCTTATTCACAATTTACAGTTAGCAAGAGTTGCAGCCGGCAGCTGTGCCAAGTAGCCGAACTAAATTTCGAGGGGAGAGAGAGTGGAAAAAAGAAGAAAACAAGATATCAAAAATACAATTATTATAGCCAAGCGTTGAATCGTAAAAAATTGCCAGAGCAGTTGTAAATGCTGCCTGCTGGTAGCAAGTACGCAAATTTTTGTATAGCTCTAACGAGTTTTTACGCTTGATAACTCAGCCAAACAGAGAAAACTATGTATTCATTCCACTCACTGCTGTGCTGCAACATTGTGTGCTTTAATGCGCTGCCACGCACTGCTCAGAGCTCAGTTAAAGCTTGGCTGAGTGCTTAGATGCAGCAAATGTGATTTCAGATGATAAAAGGCACAGAAAGAGATAGATCGAGCGAGAGAGAGAGAGAGGGAGAGGAAATTAAAAATGGAGAAGGTACATCAAATTATTGTCGTTTAAGCTTACTTGGAGTGATATTCATTAGGGTCAATGCAGTTGATTGGGAAATAAGGGAAATAATTTCTGAGCAGAGGGAATTTTGTGAATTTTGCCAGAAAAAGTATTAGTATTTATCTAAAAAGTTATACACATAAACAATGAATAAAAAAAAAAAAAAAAAAAATTTTAAAAGTATTAATATTTATCTAGAATGCTATATAGATGATAAATGTTTAAACCAATATTTTTGTTTAATTAAATGTATTTGTTGAATTGCTGTTGAGTCTGACTTTAGTTTTGCTCTTAAATGATTAATTTAAATACTAAAAATAGTAGAAAAAAGCCAATATACTTTTATTCCATTCTAAATTTATTTACAATATTTTACAACATATATACATACATTGTTTTATAACAATTTATAATTCCTAAAATGTACAGCTTCAGCTAATTCTACATTTAGCTTAATAACATAATTTAAAACAAGTTTTAATGTACCTTTATCCTAAAAGAAGAAAGAAAAATGAAAACTTTTCGTTATCAACATGATATGTTTTTAATGTTCACATATATTTAATTTCAGTGACCATTGCATGTCATGTCGACTGCCAGACACATATCATGCTGAAAGCCCGCCCATCTTGAAGCATACTCGAGCTATTCGTGTCCAGGCGAAGCTTGGCCAATGCTCTCCAGCTGAACCATGGCATTTGTACATGGCTATGTTGGCATATATAAATACAGGTGTAGTGTATCCTGTTGCTTTCGTGTTGGCAACGGCTGACAGCGATGGCGGGAGGTAAGCGAAGCAGCGGGGCAGCGAGGCAGCGAGGGTGCAACAAGGACCAACAACCCGGGCAAGTTACAATGTCACGCACACATATTTCCTGTCATTCTAGCGTTTATTTCCTCACAACGCTTTATTTACTTCTTTTTTTGCTGTTGTTGCTTCTTTCTATTTTTATTATCGCATCCTTGTTAACACGTGCGTTTCCCCATTGTTGTTGTTATTGTTTGTTATTATTGTTGTTGCTATTGTTGTAGTTGTCGTTGTTTGCTGCAGTGCGTCCATGTGGCTTTGCCCCCGGGGGTATCCAAGTTTATCAAGGCAACGATCTCTGTTATATGTACAACCAAAAAGTGGGGCGTTTTTTGGGGGCGCGGCTGGTCCGGCTGTCCGGGTCGGGTTACCAATTGACGTCCATTGGCTGGAAACGCCGCGTCTGGTGTAAAACAAAGAAAATAACAATAATATAATTATATGTTAGCATGACATGTTACGTGCAAGTGTCGTTTAGAGCAATTTTTACACATTTCAGTTGGTCGGACGGGCTGATGGCTTATATGTAGCGTATGTGTAGTTCAGACTATTCAGATTGCTCTACAGTGAAGTTGCCATTAGATGGAAGGCTAGAGCTGAAATTAAATAAATGAATTAATATTGCTTGAACTCTTTATATTATAATTGGTAATTGCTTTAATTGTATTATTTGCAAACTTACCCTAACTCAATTTTATATTCTGGGAGAAGAATATATATATAGAATTTTAACAGAGTTGTTTTTAGGTTTTATGATTTCTATTTGTATGAGAAAAATATTATTTATTTTTTTTAATTTTCGGAATTTCATTTAAATGTAAATTAAATTGAATTCGGAGTAAAATAAATTTCTTTTATTTTTTTTTCTTTTTTGAATTTCATTTCATTACAATTTTATTGAAATTTAATGAGATTTAGTATTTATGTAGATATCATTAATGCTTAATGCACGATTAGCCAAATCGAAATTTATTTAACGAATTGAATTGAGCATAACTTCTGGCTAGCATAACTTTGGCTATAATTTTCAAGCCACAAGCGAAATGCGCTTTTGCTGCGCTGGCTAAAACTAACCAAAGGTCTGTTGGCATTTCCCAGGCGTATCGAGCGTATAATTCATGCTCGGGAATCTATGAACTGAGTGAGGGGGAGTGGGAAGGGTGGCAAAGACCTTTATGAGTAATTTGATACCTAGCGCTAGCATTTTGGCAAAACTTTTGACTTTGAGGCCATTAATCAATTAATTAAGCATTTTATGAATATTTCAGCCACAAAGCAAGAAATTGGCATTATAATCGCCGGGGAGCGAACTTGATTCCACGCTCCACGTCCACCAGGAGTTACCTTTCGCGGGCCACTTAGCATTGCACATGAATATTTAACGGCAAATGGGCAAATGGAATATCTAAAAGTTATGTGGCTTGGGCCGGGCTCTCGTCTATCGCTTGTTACCCACGGAGTCTGGAGACCTTGTTTGGTCAGAGTCGAGGGCGGCTCTGGCTCTGGCTCTGGCTGAGCTGGGTACATAATCGAGCGCATGATGACGAGCTGTCGTTGACGCTGGATAATAAGCAGAAGCTGAAGGCACAGAAAGGGATAATGACTTACGCCTCCCCAAGAAGTTGATGAAAGCAGCCAGAGCGCAGGCGAGGCTACCAACCAACCAGCCAACCAACTTTCTTGGGAAGAACAAAACTTTATGACTAATTAATTAAATGCGCTATAAAAATGTTCCGTTCGCTGGCAAAGTTTATGCATTTCTGAACCGTGAAAAATGAGCGTAGAGAAATTTCCCACCATCCCCAGCAAGAAAAATAAAGGAGAAAAAAATTGAGCTTAAACAAAGAGTCAGAAAAAAAGAAGGGAAATTAACGGAGCAGCGAGCGACAAAACGTTTGAGTTATGCGCTAAACAAGTTTCGCAGCATCTCTAACGCAGTGTCGCTTAAATATGCAGGTGTGCGAATGTGTGTGTGTGTGTGACATGTCGTTGTTTGCTGTACTCATTCAAAAGAGATAATGTAGGGAGTTATGAAAGAGTGCATAAGCTTGGGCTCTACTTTTATTTGTCTCTGACTTTTGCTCCAGCAGGAATATGGAATGGAATCTGTCATAGGTAATATATGAAAGGAGCGAGTATAGGAAACACTGGAATAAAGTTAAATGTATATATATGTAAGAAATATGTTTATATTCTGTCCTTTCAATAAGAGAATTATTATATATTTTATATGTATTTTTTCTCCTTCAGATTCAGCCTTTATTCTCATTTTCCTCATGATTTGGTTACCTTTTATTGATTTTCCTCTTTTGAATGGGTATCTGCTAGCTTTGCCTTACTCATTACTGGGTTTCTTTTGCGTTCATCCTGAAAACTTTTTAATGAGTTTGCGAAATGCTGCAAAATGCGCAGCCAGCGTCGACGTCAATTGGTTTATAATCTTTATTTTTGAGTTATGCCAAAACATTATTCTCAAGCAATAAAAAACAGAAAAACAGAAAGAGATTTAGAAACAATGCCGTCAAATAAATAAGAATTCTAGCGGTATTTAAATGAATTAAAAAAATAAAAATTAAAAATAAATGAATAAACAAAAAATAAGTAAATAAATAAATTAATAATTAATAAACTAAAATTAATTAGAGGAAATAAAAATTAAGTAAATAAAAATAAAAATAATATAAAATAATAAAATATATATATTAAATAAAATATATATAGTCCTAAAAGATTTTAAAAGGTTTATTGAAAAATGTATTAAATATATATATAAAAAAAAAAAAATCCATTCTTTTTTCAAATTTATATCAGAAATTCATGAATTATGCTTAGTTTAATAAATTCCCAAAAAAGGTTTCTCGTTCTCTTTATATACTACTCTAAACTCTAAGCTAAAGAGGTCTCTTGAGTTTTTTCATAATATTAAGGAATAAATTTGTTGACATACATATATGAAAACCATACATATGTACATTCATGCACATTGAGGGCACTTGAGCTTAATAGTCTCCTGCTGCATTGTCTATTTGAGTCGCTGCTGCTGCTGCGTGACAATTGCTCACATGTCAACATCATGCACAATAGCTGTCAGTGGCAAAATGGCAGTCAAATCGTGGCATTCGGCATGTTATTCAATACGTTGACAGTTGCATATGTACAGAGGTGTCCAAACACAGAGAGAGAGAGAGAGAGAGACAGAGAGAGACACACACACACACTTACACATACCAAATACCCATTAATGGTCAATTTCATTTCGATTTGATTGTGCGAACGATCCAGGTCTGAGGTATTCAACGTCTGGACTGGACTCGCAATTACGACAGCCTCCTGCGGTGCAGGTTAAGTGCGCGTCTGTTTCGAGTAGCACACGGCATGCCAGGGCACACAGCCACACAGACACACACTTACACATCGAGACAGACTGGTTCTGCTCACGTATTTCTCTTGAATAGTATTTGTAAACGTAAAGGACCTCATGTGGGTTTGTCAAATTAGCGCATCGTTTGTTCAGCCCAACCGAAAGCTCTTCAGACCGAAATCCGATTCCAGCTCGAACCTGCATGAAAATCGCTGTTAATTTTTGAGCCGAGTCAAGTTTTGCGCTTGCCATTTCTTGCCACCGACTCGGCTCAGCGGGCTGTCCGCCGCAAATTGAAATGAGTTCGGCCAGCCAGGCATGCACACGTCTGCTAATCACAAATTCATTAATTTCCCAGGCGGGGCATGCAAATTAAACAATTAACGTTTAAGTGCCGCAGGCGTATCGACTCAGGTGTGCTGCTGCTACTGTCGTAACTGTACATTAACTGCAAATTCAATTGATTTGCTATAGAAGAATTATTTGAGCCTTACTCCAGTTGCTGGCCTTTGCATAGTTTTCACACCCGGAACCGGAAGCCAGTTGTCGCCAGCAGTGGCTAAGCGATTGCACTTGTCGTTTGTCTATCGCAAATCGAGTGGAGTGGAGTGGAGTGGAGTGGAGTGGAGTGGAGTGGAGTGGAGTGGAGTCTATTTACAGTTGATGCCCGAAACCAATGAGCCCTGACCCAGTCCCAGTCGCAGTCGCATAGCCCTGGTCGATACCAATTCAAACTGCTGCTGCTGATTCTGGCGGGGTAAACAAGTCAAAGTAGTAACCGCCGACATTGGTTATAGCCCACATCAACCAGCTCAGCCACCCACCCAGAGGCCGAGCCAACCACAGACGCGTCTTTTGTTTGCTCTAACTCATTGTTGTTGTTGCTGTGTGTGTGTGTGTGTGTGTAGTCTGGTTAGCTGTTTGCCATTGTGGCTGCAGATTTGCTCGCTGAGGCACTAAACTTTTATTTCTTAAATCCGAAATCGTTTGTGCCCCTCGCACAAAGTCAATATGCGGGCACATTTTGGATGCAGGAAGTGGGGCGCCTGGTCAGAGGGCAGTGGCGGTTTGGCGATGAGGGGGTTGCATGCCTGTCAACGGCCATGTAGCTGCTGTTGCTTCCTGTTTCTGAAAATCGGTTTTTGTTGATTTGAACGCCAGTTGTTTAGTCGCCGAAAACATGGAATGCCACTGCCGGCACCGCCGCCAGTCAGACCAAAACGACATCCATATCCAACATTCAACATCCAATGGCCTGGTCTCGCCTGGCAAGCAATGTCCACCAACTGGCAACTGAAGTGGAGTTTTGTTTGTTGTCCGTTTGTCAATTACAAACTTTTATTGCAATTTACTTTTGTTTCAGGCTCGCAGCAGTCATTCGCTTCCATGTGGACACACTTTGAGTTCGTTTCAGCAGAAGCCATGGGCGAGAGGGGGGCAATAGGGTCCAAATGGACTGGCCTCCACCACACTACCTCTGTCCTTGTCAGTGTCAATGTCTGGGCTCGATCCTGGGCCTGACGCTGTCGGCCATTGTGGTACGTTCATGTTTTACGTTCAAGTATTTAATATTGTTTTCGATGAAGTAATATCCATTTGTTGTTTGATGAATTGTAACGGTCGGTTTTGCCATCAAATAACGATTGCCCTATTGGAATTTCATTGATGTTTGGCCAACGGATATTTGGCAATGTTGGCCATGCGCCCCCGGTTTGATTGCTCTGCAGCAAAATTGTTTTTGCAGGCCAGCAGCCTGAGCTCTGAGTGCCAAATGAAAGTGTTAAATTGTCGAATGGGGTTTATTTTGGGGTTAAGGCTCTATATGGGTGCAGTTATAATACACTTAAAATTATATATTTATTTTTAAATTATTTTATGATTTTCTTAAAGCTTGGTTTGCATTTATTAATATATTTATATTTTTATTTAATTAAATATGAATAAATAAATGCATAGACTTTTTATTTTCCTTTGCCTTAAACTTCTCGCATAAATATTTGACTGTTTCCTTAAGATGTTATGAAAATGTAATTTAAAACAATTTGTCAAGGAAACTACAGCTCTGGACACACCCACACACGCCTGGCGTATAGAGCAAAGAAAAACCCCCCCAAAAAAAGGAACGAAAATGTGAAAATGAATATAATGGAAAAGAGAATGAAAATGAATTATGAAGTATGCGCCAAGAACTCCGGCACTGTGAAGTTCCGCCGTGCTTCTTTCTCCGTTCTCCGTTCTCGATCTGTGCGTACGTGAGGGGCAAGCAAATGGCTTAACAATGGGCGTGCGTGTGTGTGTGTGTGTGTGTATGTGGGTGGCATGTTTGGCACGCGCCACGCCTACAATAAACCGCAAATGTGTCGCCCGGATGGACAGAAATGTATGCAACATATTTCACAGTTCGAGCCTTGACACAGTGCAAAACAGACCCCGGGGACCGTATGTGGCTGAGCAACTGTGCAGCTTTAACGCCTACGCTTAATGCGCTGGCAGTTAAAGCCAGCAAGGCACACACACACACACACTCACACACACGCACACTCGGCCCCCAACTCGGTTGTCACAGTGAAATTTTGACTTATGTGCGCTCTGGGGGTAAGTTATACTTTACTACAGAGCCCAAAGGTTTGCGCCGGGCGCCACGTTTATTGCGATTTCATGTACCATTAAACCAACCAAGTTGGCTGTGGACAAACAGAGAGAGAGAGAGAGAGAGAGCGACTGAGTATGTCAGCTGTATAAGAAACTCGTAGATTTTTGTGGCTGGCAGCAGTTCGCTAATCTGTTGATAAATAAACAAAATTCACAACTTGATAGCTACATTCAGCAGAACCGAAAAAAAAAAATACTGCTGCAAGCGGCGTTGATAAATGCCAAACAATTTTACCTGCGGCAACGGTGACACTTTTTCAACATGCTCCACACACACACGCACACTCACATACAGCTTCGAATATGTCTCTCTCTCTCAGTCTCAGTTTTGCTGCTCAGCAGGCGACTCACGTCGCGGCACGCAAATGTGACCAGGAGGAGCAAGTGTTGTTATTGTTATTGCTGTTGCTGTTGTTGTTGTTGTTCTTTTCGTTGTCATTCATCAGTGCGATGAATTCCTAGGAGCAGCATGTCAGCTGTATGTAAATAAAGAATTGTCACTTTGACACGTTTGATGCGTGCCAAATGCTTGACAATTTTAACTTCATTCTCTCGTTCGCGCGCAGACAGCATCAAATACGCACACATTCATGAAGTGGAATTATTTTACGTTTTATACAGTTGTTAGACATTGCGATATAATGCCATAAAGTTCGATTTTAGATACTAGTGATGCTGTCACAATTGATACACCACGAAATACTCTATAAGTTAGAAATAAGAAAAGAAATTGGAAATATGAAAGATAGTTAAGTATATCCTCTCTAATGTGGTATAATTTTGATTTGTAATGCTTAAAATTATTTTCTTACATTTTTAGGGCTAGAGTAAAATGATATTAAAATAAAAATTAAAATATTAAAATGAATAGTAAATTAATAAGTAGCGAATTTTGTTGTAATTTTTTATTTAAACTATATTTAACTTTAAATTATAAAATTTACTATCTCATAATTACATTCATAATTATACATGCATATTTTATTTAAATATAGATTTTATTAAGGAAATAATTATAAATAAAATAAATTTAATCATTTTATATATTTTTTAATTTACTTGAAATTAAATATTTATTATAACTATTAAGTAAATATAAATATATAACAAAGTCTTAAAAGTTTCATGAAATAAAGTATGTAGTTTATTTAGTTTTCAATATTCAATATATATTTTGAAATATTAAAAATTATTATAATATGCATTAAATTGTTATATTAACAAATGTATTTATCTTTCAATATTCAATATATATTATAAAATATTATAAATTAAATAAAAGTCGAATGGAAACATATTTATGTATTTTCTGCTATTTGTACTTCTGCTATCACGTAATATCAGTAAATAAGTCTCTTTCGTATGGACATATGATGTCTCCCACGCACATCTACTTATACCCCATTTAGATTATCCATATGCAGGGTATCTCTTTGTCTGCCACTCCCCGTCGCATCACGCTTGTGCAGTTTCACTGCATGTATTCGAGCTCCGATCTGCTCTGCGTGCAGATTCTGTTTAGTCCGTGTGCTGGTCAATCACAATCGCCGCGTGCTCGCTCATGCAAATTCGTATTCATAATTCTATGCAAATTATTTTGTGATTATGCTGTCGGCCGCAGTGGACAGTTGTGGGGTGTAACAACATTTTATTATAATGTCAGGCAGTTTATGTTGTTATTGTGTTTAATCTTTTCAATTCGAAGTGCATGCAAATGAATTGTTTGCACAATTGCATGTTAGAGAGGTTCGCAATGTTCCATATTCAGGAAACTAATTTATGGCCAATCAAACTGAAATGTTTTTAAATTCAGTAAATCAAACAATAACAATTGTACCAAAAAGGGGAGAATATAATATAGATTAGTTATTTAAAGAGTGCATGGAAATGCAATAATTAAATTGCATTCGGGCGCTTCAATTAAAATCTTGCCATGGCCGTCATTATCAGACGTTGGCAACTGGCAGCCATGCCGCATCCGGCAAATACACAAATGCGGGTAACAACAGCAACAGCAGCAGCAACAGCAACAGCCGGATAGATGGATGGTGACGGTGGTGGTTGGCTAAAGCCCCCAAAAATATCTAACACATGGCAAGTGGGCAAGACAATGCGAAAGCAGCCGCCGAATCAACGCAGCAGCAGCGACGCCCAGCAACGGATGCCAAAATGTTTATGCGCATAATGAACAAGCGCCATGTGCGAAGGCTGAGGGGCGGGGAGGGGGCGGGGCGCCAAATGAATGGCTCGATTTGGAGAATGAATGCCGCCCACTGTCCCACTGCCCCCCATAAACGTTTTGTTGTGCGCAGCATCATGCAATGGAATCTGTAGGCTGCCAGGCACAGGCACAGGCCCGAGCTGTGGCACAGGCTTAGGCGCATACAAAACGCAATTGCAGTTGGAAATTCGACGGAATTATGGACGAGAATTATGTGTGTGAAAGCGAAAATTTCGGCAATTGCAAATTGCGAATGACATAAATGCAAACGTGCACACTCACACCCACACACACACATGCGGAAGACAAACAAATAGATAAACAGTTTTGTCAGGCGGCTGCTGCAAGAATATTAAGCATACGCCCTGTGTCGTCGGCCTGACATATGTATTTTGGTGGCAATTGACAGCGCGGAGTCTGCAATTTAAATCGCAAAACAAGTAGCGAGTTGAATTAATATTTGCATTAATTATGCAAAAAAAAAAGGGAAAATATTCCCTGCTTAAATTCCCATTTCGTTTGATTAATAACTCAATTTGTTGCTAACCCAATTTGGTTGGACGCATTGAAAATATCATTCGGTGTGTTATTTGTATGCGATTCCCTTGTGTGCATTTTCTCAATCATTTATCAAGTGAGTTTTCATAAAATGTCACGCACTGCACAAATGTTTCTCCCTGCTTTCCCCCCTGCTTTCCCCCCTGCCTGCCCGTTGGCAGCTTATAAAAATGATGCTGCCGTTTCTACAGCTACTGCTTCAGCTCATAAGTCAGCACGACAACGAAAAAAATATTGCAACTCGGCGAGTTTGGGTGTGTATGTGTGTGTGTGAGTGTATGTGTCAGAAAAAATATCCAGTGTAAAGCCAAGAGGGAAAAAAATGTTTAGCAATGACTAAGAGCATCAAACAAAAGGATTTTGAAAGAGAAGTCGGCAACTTAAAGCTCATTTCGTATAGCAACTCATATTTGACAATATTACTTTGTAGCATAAGACAGCAGCTGGAGCACATACAGACAGACACACACTCACGCTCACTCACTCATATACAAACATAAACACACACACAGACACACATGGATGTGCTTCACAGCCAATAAGTTGACAGCAGCCGTTGCCATTGCAGGAAAATCCTGTCGTAGCTAGTTTATGTCTGTGTGTGTGCTTGTGTGTGTGTTTCAGCATGAGCTTGTGTGTAAGTATGTGCGCTGCAGTTACGACTTAAAGCTTTTAATAAAAATGTCAACTGCATTGAAGGGAAATAAGTTCAAATATGGCAATGTGTGTAAGAAAAAGTGCGACAAGAAAAAAAAAAACAGATTAAAGTATTGATGGAGACTGTATGATATACCTTAATGGGCAAGTGAGGCATATAAATAGACAGTATATAATGTATTATAATATATATTAGCATATAATAGAAGAATTTTTGTTTTGACGGGGAGTATACGACTGTATGATATACCTTAATAGGCAAGTGAGGCATATAAATAGAGAATATTTGATATAGAATATATATTAAATTGAGTAAGGTTTTAATTGAATAGGTATTCTTTATAATAAAGTTAAAGTTAAGTTTTTATATCACTTTATAAAAATAAAAAATTAAATTAAATTAATAAAATTAAAAATATACATGTATAGAAATAGAAAATAGATATGTCACATTACTAATAATTAGTCTCGTTTGAATACTATTTAAATCAGTTCGATTTGCTGTTGTTTATGCTTCAACAAAACCAATCTACCCATTTATAGTTTTCAGTTGATTGCAGGGTATTACGAAAAGTAAGTGAAATGTGTAAATGTCAACTGAAAGCAAAGTTAAAGCATTTCGTAACATGGCTCTGTACTCAGCTTTATTTAACATGTGTAAAAATAGCTTTGAAGCGAAGCACAAGAATAATGCAATCTCAAGAATATAAATGGAAAAACGTATGAATATGTATAAATAAAAAAAGTCTCTAATTAAATGAGATTTAATGATTTCATAGGCTAGCATAAAATCATAATAACAGAGTGCAATATTTCCTCATTTGTAATTTCATATAAGCTTCCACATATTAGTTACAGTTTAATGCCTGCTCAAACATTGAGGGCTTGTGAGATCAATGCAGGGGCCGATAAGGGAGCTCATAAGTTTTAGTGGATCTCGCATTAGGTCGCATTTGCTGCACACGACTTGAGCTCGAGTTGCTGCCAAGCCCCAAAACGTTCACTGATTTGTGGGTCAGAGACAAACTTCAGGAGTCAGTCAGCTGGAAAAAGGTATGCAAACGTGTTTGCAGATTCTATGCTGCAGTTGTGTGTATCTCTCTACCTGTAGCAGGTATTCAGGCAGCTTGCAACTGCAGCTTGGCTGACAATTTTATTGACAGCTTGACATTTAGATTGATTGCAGTTGGCAAAACTGTTTTCAGCTCAATTCTTTTCTCTTTCGTTGCTCTTCGATAACAATGCATACTCGTATGCTGTGCTGTTTTTTTTTCCCGTCTTTGTCTTTTATTGAACGGTCCCTTAATTAAAAGTTTTACTAAAAATTGTTGACTTTGGCTAAAGGAAAAAAAAGAAAAATCAACTAAAGTATGTGCATGTGTGTGTGTGTGTGCATGTCTTGAAATTTACTTTTTGCATTCTGCATTACATTGCATTTTGGCAGGCAATCGTGTGAAACTATTTCAATTTTAGCAACACTGACTCTTGATTTTTATTATGCAAAGTTTTCTCTGTCAAGTTTGGCCTGTGGATTGCAGATTCATTAAATCTGCAGACTGTACAGGTCTATATGTTTGATATAAATAACAGGAAATGGAATGTTGAGTTAGGGATTTAATAATAAAGCTTGTGGTAATTGAGTTTGGGCAGGATAACATAAAAAATGATAAAGAAATATTGCAATATTGCATTTAATAGAAATATAATCGCTTCCTGAATTACTTACCAGGCATTTAGCTGGTCTTCATATTGGCTAGAACTATGCATCTGCTTGATGCAATTTGTATGAAATCTAAGGATACCAGCTTTGCATATTGGCCATTGAAGAGCCAAAAATCAACTGGGCTAAGACTAAACAAGCTCAAGAGAGTCTGCATAATAGCATAAACAATATCAACTGTCAATCACAACAGAGCTAAAAAATAAACATTGAGTATAGGATGGAAACACTCACACAAACAAGTTGCTATACAATATGTATGTGTGTTTGTGCAAGAAAAGCCCCTTGACAATTGGAAATGAAACCTCTATCTCCTCTCACATTCTCTCTCTCTCTCTCTCTCTCTCTCTCTCTCTCTCTCTCTCTTCAATACTGGTGTATCGCAACGTGTCCGTAAATTATGCATACAAATTAGAGACCGGTATTGTGTGTAGGAGATGACGTGAACATAGAAATGTGGAATAATAACATTAATGAAAACACGTTGATGACATGGAAGAGACACGGAGTACGGGCAGGCAAACAGCTGCAGGATACGATGGCAAGCACAAAATTAAACAGAACAAAGCAAAAGCGAACCAGATGGCGACAGGATAAACACACACACATACACACACACATGCACTCATACACCCAGAGATTTGCACATACGGAAGCACAGCAGTGCTGACAACAATCACAGTGAGCGCTAAAACAAGACAACCAGTCAACAGCAACAACAACAGCAACAACAACAACAACAGCAGCTCACATACATATGCTGACGGCATTATAAATTTGCAGCCGCTTAGCAACTTTACATCAAAAAGGACAAAATCCTGACAGCAGCTTTTGATATGGCTGTGCCAGTGCAGGAATTGCTAAGTAATAAGTATTTGCCTGGCGGAGTTAAAAATAAATAACTGACAACACAGGAGCAAACCTTCATTTCGACTGTCTCACATCTGCGACAATGACAACAACAGCAACAACATCCACAAATGCCCTGAACAATTTTTCCTAAAAAACGAAAATAATAGCTTTTTTTCTTTCTCTTTATATATTTGTATTTGGAGTGAAGAATATTATTTAAAATGTACAAACAAGATTTTAGAAGCGTATTTGATTTCTGTTTGAGAGAACGAAAGAGAGAGAGATAGACAAGGAAAGAGAGAAAATGACTAGAGAAGGGGAACGACTGAGGACCATACACGGAAAGATAAGAAAATTATAGGAAAATAGATAGAGAATGAAAAAATTAAAGAGATTGTAGGAAAGAGAAAGAGAGAGAGAGAGAAATAATTAGAAAGAAAGAAAAAAAAAAGAAAACATATGTAAATAAAATAAAACAATATAATATTATATAAATATATATAATACTTGAAATAGCTATAAATAAAGAAGAAAACGACAGAATTAAAATGAAATGAGGAAAACAAACGACAACGAAAGGGAGAAAATGAGCGAGAGAGCAAATGGGGATTGAGTGAGCTTTCCATCCCACATACAAGTGCAATTTGTATGAGTGAAAATACTTAAGCGAGAATGCGAAAAATAATACTCCCATGGTATACTTAGCTCCTAGGCGATGCTTATCTTCAAAAAGGAAGTCTGATGCTCGATGCTTGGTTTGGCTAAACTTGGAGTACTATTCTTGACTTATTTCAATTTCAATTTATTTTCAAGTTAAATGAATGAGTTATTTAATTGTAGCAAATATTTAAGTGGAATTAAAAATATAAAATTTATTTAGAATAGTTCATAGGAAAAAATAAATACTTTTTTTTTTTTGAATTATTATTAAGCTTTACTTTATATTTTATAATTTTGTTAATAGATTCATTTTTGTTTTGATTTACATAATTTTTTTGATTATTTAAATTTTTTAAATGACAAATTTATGCTTTCTATTTCTATTTTAATATATTTATATAATATTTTAAAGAAATTTTCTCATTGCTGTCGGATTTAGATTTCTTATTTGAACTTAACTTTACCATGACTTTGCCGACTTTCGGGCTCGCTCAATGTAAAATCATGAAATGACTTTAAATTTGAAACTGTGTTTGGGTTGCTTTCATTTGATTTTAAGGTGAGCTGGCAAATTTTTTTTAAGGGGGCAACTTTGAAAAGTTTTTTAATTAATTAAGAACGACTGCGTATCAAGTTGAGACAATTAAATAAAAGTTTAAGATACGAAATCTTCAGTTGTGGAGCGGGCGAAACGGCAATGATTGGGGCTAAATGCCAACCACATCTAAAACAAATTTCATGAATTATGTTGCCCAGCAAATTTAATAAATGGCGCAAAAAATGGAACGCACTTCTCTGACGCAGTCACGTGCCGCTGCCAAATGCTGCGTGCTGCGGCATCTCCGCACTCAGATAACCACATTCTTATTCATATATGTATGTGCACACATGTGAGAGTGTGAGTGTGTATGGGTGTGTGTATATATACTGTATTCTTACACTTGCTATACAAATATGCGCCTAATAATGCGCAGCTTTGCACTCTCGCCCTCTCCTCGAATGTTGCCATAAAGGCTTAAAATGTTTGCACGTAAAATGTTCAGCGGCAAATCTCAACGGAAATACGCACACACACATAAACATACATACACACACGCACTCACACATGGTGACACAGACGCTTGGCATGCCACAGCTGTTGCTCCTTCATATACGCGGCGTATGCGTAATATGCCTTCAAAACGCCATCAGCATGTGCCTTTAATGACATCATTTGCCCGTCTTGCCAGCGCGCCAAATGGCTGCCAAGTGTCAAAAGTTGATGTTTTTATTGTTTTATTATTGCATTTTAAACAAATTAAAATGCAAATGTTATTTTCAAGAAAATAGCTGCCAGCTCATGCAGCCACGAATTGGGGAACATTTTTTAAAGATTTTATTGTTCTTGCTACGCGTTTGTAGCTGAAGTAGTAATGGGTTATGTTATATTTTATATATGTTTTCTTAAAGAGCAGCTTTTATTTGGTAGCATAACAAAAATTTAAATGCTGCTTAAGTTAGTCTTAAACACACTGATCTTCAATTTGTGCTGTTGAGACTTTCAAATTGTTGTAGCATACAAAAAGTTTGCTATTTATTACTATATATAATTTAAGAGTGTTCACTTTGCCTTTAATTACAGTTGATTATTATTATTATAGCTCAGATTCTCAAATAGAAAAAACTTTCGAAATTTTAGTATATTCCTCTTCGAGCAGGAAATTGGAGCTCTTGTTGTTGCTTCTATATATTATATAATATATAAATATGTATATTGAAAGCAACAGAGAATGGAGAGCAAGGGAAACAATCGATAGTATCAATCTATAGGTGACTATATATAAGAGTAGCATCTTTGTTGCTCTATTAATAAGAGCAGATGGGTCGCGTATGGAAAACCCTGTAAATATAAAGTTTATTTTACCCAATGACTTGGAAAAATAATAAAAATAATAATAATAATATTATATTGTGTATGAACGAGCTCTGTTCTTCCTGCATAATCAACGATTTTATGTTGATCTTTTTTGCAAAAAAAAAAAAAAGAAATTTTTTAATTAACTTTAAGCTAGTTCATTTCGCATGCTTCAGCCAACGAGCTGAAATTCAATGAGACAAGACCGAGAGCAGACAGCGCTTGCAATGCATTCAAGCGACTTCATTCCGCACATCTTTATTTTCGTGTTGATTGTCGTCGCCCGCTGCTAAATCTTGTGGCAGCTTCCAGCCAGCCAGGCAGAGAGGCAGCCAGGACTCATTAGTATGCAACATTGCGGTGGCTTACATTAATTGGGCGTTGCAACTGATTTGAATACGAGGCAAGCAGAGAACCAGAAATATTCTAAACGAAAGTGGCATTTAGCATTTAGCATTTAGCATTTGGCATTGGCTGCACTGGTCTGCTCCGAGTCCATTGGCTTTAATTGCTAAGCCAGTTGTTGCCTGGTGGCTTGGTTGGCTGACAACGGGTTTGTTGACTTATGGAAATGGCCGTCTATATCGGTTAATGCCAAAGCATACGCGTGCCGCATAATAATGAAATCTGTGCAGCATCGTCAAGCATAATTTGTGGTCCTTTCAAGGACCACATGTGGCCAGTCAATCTGGCTGACTAGCTGGCTGACTGGGGCTGGCTGCCTCACAGGGCGGGCCAGGTATCGCATGTGTCTATTTATTTTAATTAAGCACAGGTAAACGTAGCTGCCTGTTTGTGCTTGGGGCGTGTTTTGTTTGCCGGCATAATTAAAATGCGACACTTTGTTTTCCTCCATTTCCCGACGTATTTTTTGTTGCTTTCTTCATCGTTCTATATATATTATTTTTTTTTAAACAGAGCAGCGAAAGTTGCGCTTGACAACAACAAGTACAAAATAAACAAACTGCCAGCACTAACGAATCACTAATTAATAAATAAGGTAAGCCAAGGTACGCGCCGTACAGGTAAGTTAAATTAAGGTAACCAAGTGACTGAGAATGTGAGTATGCAATCTGGCTGTTGCCCTGCCACCATAATTATGCTGATTAATTTAGTAAGGCTCTTAGAACCGCACACACACATACACACACATACACACACACACATACGCAGCAACAACAACAACAGCTGAACAAATTTGCCCACAGTGGTCCTTGTGGTCGTCAGCCACATTTGTATTTGGATGGCCGGGTCAAGTAGTTATTATTGTGCACATAATGCGAGTCTATGTGAAAGACTTTTGGTAGAGAGTGAGAGAGAGGACGGTAGAAAGAGTGAGAGCGGTTCACATGGGATTATTTTGTTGCCCAGCTTTTGTTTATTTTGTACGGGTAACTTCACAGTTTATGTAGCGTTTAAGCCAAATTTATTTTATTTATTATTATACTTGTTTTGCTTAAGCTTAAAAATTATTTAAAAATTTTTTTTATCATTTTATATAAGTGAAGTTTAAATAGGAATAAAAATATTTGTTTTCATGCAGCAGCATTAAATCTTTAAATTATTATTATTTTATGAAGCTAAACAAAGTCTGTAATTTTTGATAATTATTTGCTTATACATATTTTATTTATTTATTTCTTTTTTTATTATTAAAGCTGAATTTTTCAGCAGTCTACTGAACTATAAAAGCTACAAAAAATGTAATTTCTGGCTTAACTAAAAAATAAGCCAATTGGAAATTCTCTTTGGGTTCCAACTGAAGCATTACAATATTTATGTAACCAACACATTTACCTATAAAATAGCTATTGACATAATTCACTACATTAACATTACTCACGATACACATTAGTCTGCTGGTCTAAAGTCTAAAGTTCTAAAGTCTGACAATCTCAGCCAAGATGCGCTCGTTAAACAGATGTCATTGCTAATTGAGCAGTTCATTTGTAATTAAAGCTAAGAGCATTTAGGCCATGTCAAGTTGTGCTACAAAAATTATATGTCTCGATTACGAATAGCATATAGAGCGTACATGTATACATATACATGCAAGCATATGCACATAAATTGTTGTCACAAATGATAAAGTAATGCCATTAAATATGCCACATACGCCCGAGTGGCTGTTGGCTCTGCTCCTGCTGCTGCTGCACTTGCTGGCCGTGGCTCAATTACAAAAAGTTTTCAATCGCAGGCGAAAAGAAATAAAACACGCACAACTAACTATGTGTGTAGCACATTTACACACACACTCTCTCTATCTCACACACACACTAATGAAACTTAAAGATGGCGCCGCCGGAAGCGAGCGAGCAAAGTTATCCCATCCTCTAATAGTTATAGCATACGTAAATGTATAAGTATATGTAGTGCAAAGTAAGTTTTTCTGATTCCGAAAGGAAGCTGGCAAAGAGATTATGCCATGTTAAGAAACAGAGGATAACATGTGAAGTAATTTTGCAAGTGGGCGATGGTTGTCGATGGGGGCTTTGGGTGTAGCCCAAGCAAACCACCCGCAACTACATGACAAACAAAAGATTAGTGAGGGTAGCAATCGCTTTCGAGTGTCTTACATTTGTCGAAATTAAACAATGTAAACTTTTGGTTTGCTCAACAAGCCAGCAAAGCCAAAAAGAAGCAAACTTTGTCCCCATGCTTGAAGGAGCCCAACTTGCAGTCAGACTCTCTTTGTGCCAGTGAGTGTGTGAGTGTATGTGTGTGTGTGTGTGTGACAGACGAATTGCGAGTACAAGTATGTAACTCAATTAGTTTTTACCCCCAAAAAGTTTATGTGTAATACATAGTTGTAGCTTTTGGTTTTGGCGCCAGTCCGATTCCCATTCACGTTCTTGCCCATTTCTCTGGAGCATTTCAATTATGGCTACGTTCGTGGTGAGTGGCTTTGGTCTGAACCACTCGGACCACTTCAGCAGCAGCAGCCGAGTCAAATATAAATTTCAAGTAATTGCTTAGCAAGTCAAAGTCCTCCTGCTGCTCCTGCTGCCACTCCTGCTGCTGCTCCCCTTTTACAAAAGTCATCACAAAGTCGACTGCAAGTTGTTGTAAGTAATTGCCGTCTAATTGCTTATTGAAATGATTCCCCTTCTGGTAATCGAATCTCCCAGCATATAGATTCGCTGGCCCTGCTCACATACAAATATGAAAAGTGCTCGGGGAATATAGTTTGGCTAGGAAATTAGTCAGTGACACTTTGACCTAAATATGGAAATTGAAGTTTTTCCCATGCATATTTATTCTAGCCAGCAGCTCTTCTTTTTTCCTTGGCTACTCGGAAAATTTAAGCAAATTTATTACTCACTTGGCCGTACGTACGTATCCTCAGCCTGACAAATGTTGGCCTTTTAATTTTATTAAAAAAAGGGTAAGCGCCCAGCACCCAAACGACATTCAAAGCTGCTCCATTGAGTCGCGTTCACTTCCAGTTATTGATGAGCTTGCCGGGGGCGGGGGCAGGGGCAGTGGATTGATTTTATTGATTCGCCCGCCTTTAAGGGGAAACATTGAATTTAAAGTAGAGCCCTGATAAAACGCTTCGAGATTGATGCTCTCGATGGCGACACTTAATGTCTTCCCCGGGAGAGGGGGTCGGCGCACTCAGAAATCACACAAAGATATGTGTCGCAGACTTTTCTTTATTATTTGTTGCTGTTGCAGCTGACCAACCACATTAACCGGAAGCGCCTGGACGCAAACTTATGCAAACCAAGCGGCTGATAGCGGCGCAAAAACTTGCCAACTAAGAGAGCAGGCCAGATGCCCGGACGGACATGGCTGGCCAAGTTTTTATGCCAGCCAAGCGAGCGAGCGAGTGAGCCGGAGGTTGGGCAGGGCGTTGAAAATGTGCAAAGCTTCCATCCGCTGGCGCCTTATTGTGCAAAGTGTTGACTTTATATCCTTCATTTAGTGGACGTAAAAAGGATATTATTAAAAGCTTAGAAAAGTAGCCATTTCCTTGAAAGTCAACGTCGTCCTCCTGCTCCTCCTCCTGCTTCCCCTCCCGCTGTGGCCTACTCTCTATCATTGCTGGCACAAGAAAAAATACATAAAATATTAGGATGCCTTCAAAAGGAATACAATACAAACTGATTTCACTCTAGAGCCAGCGACACCACCCAGCCACGCCCACAGCGCAATCAGCCAGTTGACCAAAGTCATGTAGACAATGGGCCGCACTCGGCTACAATTTCCCATCTCTTATCGCATTTTGTTCGCTTCTTTTTTTCTATGTTGTCCGCTTTTGGTTGCGGCTCATTTGTCTTTTATGATGTTGGCTCTTTTTTGTTATTAGAAAAAAAGCCAAATACTAAAAAGGATGTTGGCAACAGCTAAAAATACAAAAAAAAAAAGTCTCTTTGGGCCGACTTTGTCATATGAAAGTATTCGAAAAAAGTCCATTATAATTATAAATGAGTTGAGCGCCCATAATATATTTTATTCTCTTTCTTTTTTTCAGCTTTGCGATTGCATTGGCTGCTTGCATAGGGGACTTTATTACGGGGCTTTGTCAAATCGACTGCCATATTTTAATGAGCAGTAAAAATGTGGGTCAGAAATAAAAAAGTCCTCAGTGCAAAGAAGAAGACCCAAAATGTTGACACAGAAATCAAATTTGATGTACTGAAGCTTTGTCAAATATTTGTTTCCTTTTATTTGATTTTTTTGGTTTAATCTTTTGTCAGCACATGATAAAAAAAAGTATTTTAGCCAAATTTACACAATTTTAGCTAAAATTGTTTGAGCTATACTAAGTGTTATTAGTAGAGACAGACAGCAAATTCTACGAAATCTTTAATGAACATAAAATCTATAATGAACATTTCTTTTATATATTTTGGATATGTAAAATGGGTACTACGACATTTTTTTTTAAATTTTTATAATAAACTAAAAATTTGATTGTTTAACCTGGCTTGAAGCTTTAATATAGATATGAGAGAGTAAATTTAGCCAATTTAAAGAGTGGTCCTCGTACCGATTTCTGCACTACTCGAAGAGATCTCAGAGTTTCCTAATGTTCGAACTTGGAGCTCGCATGATCAAACCCGATGATCTATGAGCAGAAACAGGAAGATGAGCAATAGAGAGGAAATGGAACAAGTGCAAATATAAATTTCTTGTAAACTGAAAACTTTTCGCTCTTTAATTACAACGACAACAAACACCGTTTGCTGTGCTCAACAAAATGTAGTTGCAAATATAACAAACAAACAAAAACTAACAAATATGTAGCAGCAGTTAAATTGTAAACTATGTAGCCATAATCCTTTTGCCATTGTCTGGCCACACTTTTTGCACAGTTTTTCTGTCAGTGTACATAGCTGCTGCTGTTATTTTTACTTGCAACTGACGTTGGTGCCACGGGCAGCAATGCGTCTATAATTGCACAGACAATGAGCAATTGTTTTTCAGTTCAGTTTTTTAGCATTTTTCTTATTTTATATTGCATATGTTGCTCTTTTTTTGTTGGTAGTATGTGTGTGTGTGTGTGTGTTGTGCGCCGCACATTGTTTGCATACATTTGGCAGTGTTTATTTGTTATGCAAAGAGGCCTCAAAGCGTTGTTTTCGATACAGGCGCCCTTTTCAAGCAAATTAGTTTGCAAAGGACTGTGGCGCTCCTCTGGCGCCTCACACCTGAGCCACGCCTGCCGTCGGCTGGTGTTTTCGGCACACAAATTGAAAATGCATTTTAAATCAGCTGTCGGCGCAGAAAACGCCGCGGGCTAGAAGTTATTTTCAACCCACATCTCTCTCTCTCTCTCTCTATATATATATATATACTATATATATCTGTATATTGTTCTGTTGTTGTCCCAGACATTTGGTTTGGGTGGCAAGCCAGCGGAAGTGGACAGGATATCAGACACACACACACACACACACACGAAGAGACAAAGGGAACTCTTGTTTGCCCAGCCTCAAAAGTTTGTTAGCCTTTTCATAATTAAAACGCGAAAATTGAGTTTCACTCTCACATCGAACAGGGGCGGGTGTAAGAGTAGCTGTACTCCTGTGTCTTTGGCCACCCACGGATGCCTGCAATTAGTTGGCCATGCATAGACTCATATGGCCATTAAAACAGCTTAAAGATAAACTACAGTTGCTGTCTGTGTCTCAAATTAGTTGCAGTTGCTATAGAGACGCCCACGTAGCTATCCAATCAAGCGCCGTTTTATGACTCAATACGAATGCGTCTTTATGAACCGCAGACTCTTGTGGCCGAGTGCTGCTGGGAGCACGCGTTGAGTGCTCTAATATAGAGCTGCGCTAATTTCGTAGCCATAAAAATTCAGTTGCATGCAATAAATGTCAACGGCAGGCGACAAAGTCGACCAACTCGGCCAAGTTGCGTGTCTCGGGCGTTTGCGAAATATGAGTAGCTCGTCAAAGTCCCAGCGCCCATATAGTTAGTCCCCATGGTCTGTGAGCATTGTGACAAATTTGGTTTTATTTTTGTGTGCAACGGACAGAGAGGGAGAGAGCGTGAGAGGGAGGGTGAGCGAGACGTACAGAGAGACAGACACAAGACACAATAAAACATACAAATGAGTCGCACTCACTATAGCCACACAGTCATAGTCATAGTCACAGTCTCAGAGGCGAGAGCGTGCCACATTTGGCCTGCGAAATGGGCGTGGCAAGTTTAATTATGTTTGTGTTTTGTATTTCGTTTCGTTTCGTTCGCTGACAGCACTGGGCCAATGCGCGGGAGCAGACTAAATTATGATGTGCCTTATGCTAGTAGGCTTACTTTGATGATATATGCACATGGCAGGCACTGTTAGATAAATCGTGCATACAGACGAGTATATAAGCGGAATGGGAATAAAATATATATAGAGAGAAAAAAGTTTTGGTACATACAAACAGCGCTTAACTAGCTGTATAAACAGGTTATTGTGGCTGTGTTGTATTGATCATGAATATCAATGGGATAAGAGAGCAATAGGGTAGTACAAATATAAGTCGACTGGACAAGCCAAAAGTTTATTCATTATACATAATAATAACTAAAATTAAAAAAAAAATCTCTCGAATTAATTATGGTATTAGCCTACATGTTATTATATAATAATAATAATTATTATATTACTATTTTCATATTAAATAACTAATTTAATTGTATTTTTTATGCAGACTTTTATTTGACAATCTTTATACATATAACAATTTTATTATAGCTAAAATAAATTAATGTTATACAAATAAATAAAATTATTTTTATTAGGTTGAAAGATAATATGTACTCATGGTTTTTTTTATTTTTAATTAAAAACCGAATTTTTATATTTTTTATTTTAATTAATACCTTTTTAAATATTTACTTCACTAAAATAAATTATTGTTACAATAATTATTATTGTTATTTTTATAAAATAACTAATTCTGTCTACTAATTTTTTTTTTTTTTTTTTTAATTTGCTTTACTAGAATATATAAATATTAGGTACTGCCACAATAGAAAATAATATAAGATATATATAATTTCAATTTCCATCAAATTTCTTTCAGTGCATTTGCATTCACTGCACATGCTCTTCTTTTAACAAAATATGAAAAATAATATCCGCCAATGTTTATTAATATATTAAGTAGAAAATGCAATTTTAATTGTTGATGGTGATTTAATAATCTGCATCTCAAAATGTAATTGTTATATATAAATAGCATATCCATTAATTAATATATTTCTTTCAGTGCATTCACTGCTCATGCTCTTCTTCTATCACGTGTAACAAAGTAGTCGTCATGCCCCATGCTTTGCCAAATCCTCGAGTCTTAGAGGCTGCTGCTGCTGCATCATCAAGAAATTGTTTCTCATGTTCATGTCGTCGTCGTCGTCGTCGTCGTCTTGGTCGTCGTCTTTACGGGCGTATCAAGTGTGACAGCTCGGAGAGAAGCCATAGCTATAGACTTTGAGAGACCTAGACATCGTACGTATATACATATATATCTATTTTTTTTGAAGACTTGAGCATACAAATAGAATAACGTGAGTGTATGAACATGGACTGAAGTCCGAATATTTCTAGCGTTCAAGTTGCATTTACTTCGCTGCTGTCTGCGCCCCAACATGTCGACCCACACTCCCGTTGCCGTTGCCTGTCTCTTTGAGCTGTTTAAATTGACGACAACTATATCCAGAGAGACTTTGCTTTTGTGTCTGCCTTGGCCTCTCCTCTCCACTGCTCTCCTTTCCTCTCTTGCTCTGGCCAGCTGATGCATATGCGGGCTGCAAGCGCAACATTTTGACTTGATGTTGATGTTTCTTTGTTAATTTCCATGCCATGTCATTTTCCCTCGCCCTCTGCCGCACCCTCTGCCTTTGCTTACTTTACTTCTTCTTTTTTTCCGTGTCTTGCGTAAATGCTTCGTACGTGTGACAAATGTTGAACTTGTACGATTGTCTCTGCTGCCAGCATTTAGCAAAACTTTTTTTGTTTTTATTTTTATTTCTATTTTGTTTTAGTCATGGCAAAGATTTGTGTTAACTTTGAAGGTATTACATAAGACGGCGATACACACAGAGAGAGTGAATGAGTGAGTGAGAGAGAGAGTGAGAGAGAGCGGCAGATGTCTTTAGTGAGAAGTGGGCACAGACAGTCAAACAAAGTACATGCGACTTTTCCAGCAACGTTTATCTTTGAGCTACACGACATTTGCTGTCTACAATTAATTTGAAAGGCCTTTGCAACGAGCTGTTGTTGTTGTTGTTGTTCTTGTTGTATTCAGGCTGTCAAAGGTCTTAATGTCAGCAGAGAATGCTTATGGGGTTAGCAGAGCTCGTAGTTGGAAGCATGAAACTTAACTAAGCTGATAATGAATATGTTTAGATATGTGTGCAGTTTAATTCTAGATCTTATTAAAACAAGCATCATATATAGTGTGAAATTATTTTATATTCAGCTTTGATCAGACATATATAGGAATATAATAAAATATTATGGCAAGTATCGCAGTTGCCTGCATAGAAATAGATCAAATAGTTAAATTTATAAGCTTGATGACCGAATAATTGCTGAAAATCCTATAACTATTCCGCTTACTGTAAGTCTTCGAAGGCAGTTGATTGAAATATTCGTTTATGTATATATGTATGTATGTAAACTCTACTATTATTAATCTTGTAAATAATCCTCTTTGTCTCAAGATCTAAGTCAACAATAATTCCTACCTTCAAGTTGATGTAGAAAATGTAAGCTATGCCATGGTTAAGCCCGTCTCTCCCTCTCCCCTTGTCTGCCATGATACATCTTATAAATTATCAAGGCAACCTGCCAAGAGAAAAGCGAAAGCAATGAGTATTGGCAAGCACGTTCGAACCTTTAAATTGTTGGTGGATATCAAGATGGCCCCAAACTTCTTTCAATAAGTTTGTGGGCAGTGTCATTGCTGATTCATTGTTATAATTAGAAGTTCTATACCCCAAGGTGCGTTGCTCATTTTATATTTTAGCCAGAAGTGGAAATTTTCGTAACTGGCAACTGGCAAAGCAAATTCGATTCTCGTCACCCGCTGGTAGCTAAGCTGAGCTGAGCTCCTAGAGGCACAGCACGCCCTACACTTAATTACAGCGCTGCATGGGTGGGCAGGAGGCAAAAGACTTGGCTGTTCGCTGTGGGCGAGGCGGGGGTCACATCATTTTTCGATTAAAAAGTTTACGCGCGTAAGAAATGAAAACTCCAAAGGCGAAATGCGAATTACGAGTGGCGGCGGCGGTGATTGTTAGACATCCACTTAAGTTAACGCCAGGATTTGCAGCGAACATTTTACGACAGATTAACGAACGATTAACGGTATAACGTGGTGTTGTTACGATGCTACGCCGTCTGCTCACGTACCGCAACCGAGCCCAGCCCGCCGCCAGCAAACAGCAATCCCAGATTTCCGGCCGAGCCACAAGCGAGAGCAGATGTCGCTCGTTGCTAGGAATTTATATTTTGCAGGTGATTTGTCGCATAAAATTCAAATAATTCATAAGTCGAGAGCCGGCAGCGAAAAATAACAAGCAGCCCGCAATGCCCGCAGCGCCAGAGCGTTAGAGACGCGTTGCTCAACCGCGATGCCAAGCGCCAAGCGGCAAGCGCCCAAAAAAGTATGCAACAAAATGCGGTGACGGCAACGCGGCGTATGCGTGCTAAAAACTTTTTTGTCAGCTCAAAAGTTGCCGAGTCGTGCTGGAGTTGGTTTACAATGGGTAAGCGCGTGCACGCCTGCTCTGCTACCCACAAAGTTTGTCATTTTCAAATGTTTGTTCGTCGCTCTGTGTGGGTGTGGGTGGTGTGTGTGTGTGCCACGCCCACAGCCAAGCCAAGCCAGCATTTGTGCCAGCGACTAACAATGCGTAAATTGTGTCTTAAGGGCGTGTAGCTGCTATCTGTGTTTCTATCTGGCTGTGCGATTTGTTTCTGTTTCGTGGTTAGCCATTTCGGACCCACTTTCAGTTGGACTTTTAAGTTTTGACCCAGCTAGTCATTTCTGTCATGTGTGAAAATTGAGATTTTTATTGGAGAAGGCGAAAGTGATGTTTCCAGATTGTTGCTGCTGCTGCTGCTGTTGAGCTGGTGATGAGATGAAGACGATGTTCTCCTTAAGTTTATACGGCATGTTGAGGGGATTCATGATATTTGTTCATGATTTAGATTCCTTGGTATTGGTCAATATAGAGAACTTGCTTAGTATAATATTTAAAGAGTTAAAATTAAGCACAGAACTAAAAAATTATTAACATTTTTTAAGTATTTCTTCTAAGTATTACCTCTGTGTATATTCTCTGAGAATTTCTTCTACGTATTTATGTAGTTATAGCAAAGAGTAAAATAAATTGAAATTGAAATTGAAAAAATTTACATTTTTAAAGTATTTCTTCTAAGTATTACCTCTGTGTACTTTCTCTAAGTATTTCTTCTAAGCATTTCCTCTAAGTATCCCATCGAAGTATTTAAAAAAAGTATATTCTATAAGTATTTCTTCCAAGTATTTCCTCCAAGTAGTTGCTCTATGTATTGCCTCTGAGCATTTCGTGTAAGTGTTCCATCGAAGTATTTCTTTTGAGTATATTCTGTAAGTATTTCATCTAGGTATTTCCTTCAACTATTTCCCCCTAGTATTTCCTTCAAGTATATCCCCTTAGTATTTCCTGCTTACACTTCACTTTACAGCACTGCACGAGTGATCCCCACCAGGCCTGGGTGACTGAAGAAATGCTGCAGCTGCTGCCCTTTATATAGGGCACCTATCACTCATAGCCTCAGTTGCGCTCAAATGTTGAGCCCTGTGCCAGGTAGAGTTCGTCGTAGTTGACCTTGAATTGACCAATGGGAGCACTCTCTGCCGCTGTAAGCATTCTAGCTTCGTTTTACTCAAATATAAATACGAAATGAATACTACTGCGTACAGAGAGAGAGAGAGAGAGACAGACAAAGAGACAGAGTCTGTGAGAAAAATCACACGGCAGATAAACAAACCTATTTTGATAAATAAATTCATCCTTAAAATATGTCAAGCATTCACAAAAAAAAAAAAAAAAAAAAAACATTGTCGCATTCAGAAATCTTGCTGGATATCATGTTTGCTGCCCGCTTTCTCCGCTTATCTCAATTCGCATGTGTTGCCCCTCATTTTGTCACCGTCGTTTTTGTAGAATTTTTCTGGTTTTTTGGCATGGCTTTTGACCCGCAATTAAGATTGCTGCCTCAGCCTCGACGTCCGGAGGTCGCTGTGGAATATGCTGCGGTTAGCGCTGGCAGCGCTGCCTGCGGCGCTGTTGCCATTTCATTTGCATGCTTATCAGGCGCCGCTGCCAAAGCACGAAGCCAGCATGAAAGTTTTTTTTTTTTGATTTTAGAATTTTCCACTCCTTGTGTTTATCTTTTGTCACATGTGTGTGTGGGCGGCGGCAGTAGGCGGAGGAGGTGGGAGTTTTTTTTTCATTTCATTTCTCGTTTTACAGCTGTTGATTTTTGATATATGGGTCCCCGAAGCGTTGTTCGTGAATCTGTCTGTGACTGCTGCTCATTGCTGGTTGTCGCGTTTCAATGCGTTTGACTTTTTGCGCGCTTTGATAAGTGCGCTTAAGTGTGTCAAGTGGTTGAATAAAGTGCTGGCAAGGGGCTGGACAGAGATGGGGGACTAGCAAGAGTAGCAGCAGCTGAGCAGTTGCGGGGGACGGGCCACATAGAGCAGAGTTTGTTGTGCAATCAGAAGTGGGCAGGAAATGTGCGTAGCTCTGCGAGTTTTGTATTGCCACAGGCGCAAGCCGAAGCACAGCACAAATTCTCTGAAGTGCTGACATCTGAAAAGTGTCGCAGAAATGCTTGTAAATGATATGATAGAGTAATGATTGTGGCTTTACTCCGGCTTTAGCCCGCGGCCAACTGATGAATGTTTGTGGCGTTCATACATTTGTTTTACTTATCTCTTGAGTGACTGCTAACAGAGTATTGTTGGCTCTAGTTATTATTTTTATAAAGAATTTTTTTTATTAGTAACTAATGTTTAAATTTACTGAAAATTGAAATAAATAAATAAAATAATACAAAAAATATAGTAATAGATTTTATATATTTTTTAAGTAAATTTTAATTACCCAAATTATTTTAGCATTTGACTTTTTATATATATAAAGTAAATATTATGTAAATAAACTTTAGTTCATTAAATTTGAGTGTTTTATTGATAATAAACGTTTAAATTTACTGAAAACTAAAAATATTTAAAAATAGTTGATTATTAGATTGTATATATTTATTAAATGTAAATGTAAATCAGTTTCATTTTATTAAATTTTAATTTTATTTTATTGTTAGGAAATATTCAAATTTAAAAAACCCGAAAATATGATAGTATTTTTAATTTTATATATTTATTCAGTAAATTTTAGCAATTTGGAGCCTTTATATTAGTTGATAAATGTTGTTTAAGAAAGAAATATTTTTAATGGCTTTCTATTTTCTAAAAAACAAAATATTTATTGAATTTTTTGTTAAACATAATGAGCTTAAGAAAATTTATAAACATGCTAAGGATAATAGTATAGTTAAATATATATTTACTTAAACATTCTCCATAGCCAATTAATTTAGAAAAGTCTATTAATCACTTAGCATTTGCCTAGCTCAATTCAATTAGGGCAGCCTAAGGAATGCCATAGTCAAATCAAGCCCAATCAAAATATCATAAACCAACAAATAAAGATATTCATCTGGCTATCAACATATTACCATATTACAGCAAACACAACTCCATAATAAGCCATTTCGTGCTCGTAAAATGTAACTGTGTGCAGTGTAACTGTTGGCGCAGGCTTCCGATTTGCTGAGCTTATAAAATTAATTGTAATTAAAAATTAAAATGAATTTCACATTTTTAATTATGCAATTTGCTTTTATAATAATTAAAACAAATGTTTGGCTGCCTGCCTGCCTGACAAACAGAGCCGGGCACACAAATGAGCCAACAATATGAACCAGTCCCCCACACGAGGTGGCCCTTTTTTTTCATATTCCTAACTCTCTCCCTCGATTTGCATGTGGCGCCTCAACCATGAAAATGATAACAAGCCAAAATGTGCGCCAAAGCGTGTGTGGCAAAGAGGACCCCCTCCTCTTTCGTGGCGGTGGGGTTGATTGTTGGCCGCATTCAATTTGGCAAAAGATGCCACCAAATGTTGCGCAATATGTGCGGGCTTTTGTGGGCGGGGGCCCTTACCGGGGGCTTGCCAATTGGAGCCCTTGTCGCAGCCCTCTAATGAGTTTATTCGCAATTAGCTGCGTTTAACATGCAAATGCTTTCGCTCTGCATGACAAAAACAACAATGCCAACATCAATGAATTGCCCATTTGAAGCTTATCAAATGCATATTTGCTTGCGACACGCAGAATTAATTGTGCTGTGTTGCCTGCTGATAAGTGCTGGTTGGTTAAAGCCATCTTCTACTATGTCATAGCCTTAGCCAAGATATATATATATATATATAGATATGTATATCTTAAGTCAAAACAATTCCTGGGCTGTTTATATTTCCACTTCTCTAGTGGTTAGAAAAAAAGCGAGTTAAAATTGCATTTGCATGTGCATCGACACCTTTTCCGAATGCCTAACAACAATAATGCTTACATGCTGGACACATCTGAATAATATGCATTCATCTATTCAGCCATGTCCGAGGCAGCCAACAATGCGACGACGACTCGGCTCGACTGAAATATTGCCAGCATTGAGCTCAGCATGCAACATGCAACATGCGACTTGCATAACAATTGCAATTTGCATTTGTTGGCATAACAAAAGCTGCTGGCAATCTTCTAAGAGCCAGCAAATAAAATTTAAACCATATTTACACAAATAAAAATGCCTTAAAAACTGTCATAAAAGCAATAACATGAGTTATTCAAGCAGCTGAACGACTGTGATATACCCTGTGCTGAAACTGAAAGGGATTTAAGAACATGTTGGCATATGAAGACAATGATAATAAGAATGAAAATGAGAATGATAGTTGTAATTGTAATGCCAATGACTAAGATTAGGATCGTATTATGATATAGATCACGCTAATGATAATGTTGGCAATGACAATGATAATAATAATGATGATGACTATGACAACATAATTTAAATGAAATGATAATGAGTAGGACATTGAATATGACAATGACAATGAGACAGTAAAAAGGACAATGGCAATGAGTATGTAAAAAAAAAAAAAAAAAAAAAAACGATAATGATAATGACAATTATAATGGAAATTATAATAATATATATAATGGAAATAATAATGATCTTAATCATGAACAATGTTAATGCAAACATAATAATAATTATAATAGCAATGAAAACCTTAATGTTTGTTTCATTTTGTATATTTTGTAAGAATGTATAGAATATTAGTAATAATTAGACAATTTAATATATCTCTATATGTATATTTCAGTATTATTAAAATTGATTTAATATACCTCATATACACCTAAAACGAAAACAGGGTATATAAGCAACAATAATGGGAATATGGACAATAGCATTTCCATTGAAGTGCAAGGAAAATGCATTGGCCATATGGAAAACTTTTAGACACACATACACTTACGCACAAACGGAGTACTCCTGTGTGCATGTGAGAGTGGGTGTATGTGTGAGTGGATGTATGAGTGTGTGTGTGTATATATTCGATTTTCTTAAACGCTGCACTTTGGTCAACAATTTCATTTGTAGTCGCTGTCTCGTTGCAGGAACAAGGACACTTCGATTGCAAATGTTGGCTGGCTGGACTGGAGCTGGGGCTGGGACTCCCTTAACTCTTTAGCTCCCCGATGTCCCAGATGTGTGTCAATGTGGAAAGGGCCACTGTGTGTGTGTGTGCTGTGTCTCGTTTTTAGTGAAATTGCACAAAATTGTTTTCCGTTTCGTTTCATTTCGTCGTCGATGTTGTTGCGTCTTCATTTGAAATGTGCATTTAAAATTTATTGCAGCCAAAGCACAAAATTAACTGCATACTGAATGCTGCTAGGGCAGTGCCACGCCCTCTTTGCTGGCCTCCACATTGCTGTTGACAATTGAAATAACAATTTGCTGGCTTTTGCCAGTCGGCCTGCGAGCTCACATTTTCGCCCATTTACCATTTACCAGTTGCCAGTTGCCAGTTGCCAACATTTTGTAAGCACTGCCCAAATGGAGGCCAAGCAAGCAGCCAACAACCAGCAGCCGACGGCCAACTGCCAGCAGGAAATGGGCAATGCACAGCAGGTCCTGGCACAAATCAATTGCACGTATCGTCTAGCGTGAGTTAATGAAATGTTTAACAATTGTTCGGCCTCTAGCTGGAGCCAGTTGACTCTGCACTATGTGTAATTGTTTAAAATAGATTTTGATTGAATTTGATATCATGATTAGTTGAGGAAGTGAATGAAATTGCAATAAATGTAGACATTTAATGGCTGTGGGAATATGTGATTTGATTGATGGAGTGCAAAGGCGAATGGGAGTAATGCTTATAGAACTAAGGAGTGATTAGCGACTCTTTGAAGTGAAATAATGCACTCAAAATAGGTCGTAAATTGAAGCTCAAGTTGGGGGTTTTATTGAGACGAATTTAATCTATTTTAACTTCTACTTCCAGACTCACCTCTATGACCTGAAGTTATCTCAGCTGATATTCTTGGACATATGCAAATATGGAAAATGAATTATAATATGAAAATAATATCTATTCTGCCTTCTAATTCAGACTCAACTTTTGAGCTTTTCAAACTATCTCAGCAGAAATTCAGCTCTTGTACTAAGGGATTTGTAATATGAAAAGAATAATCTATATATAACTTATGTGTCTAGCATAATTAAACCCAAAATTGGTATCTTCCCAACCTAGCAAGAAGTCCTTCTAGTGCAGCAATAAACTTTCTATGACATGCTTTAAGGCATGCCTAAATATCTGCCTTCATAACTACTTGCCTTGCGCCTGAATCGTTCTGTGTGCAGATTTATCTTGTTCAGCTCTTTGTCACTGATTACACAACTCGTTAGAATGAACTGTCAGACAGCTGACCTGGCTCATCAATAAGCAGGAAACCATTTTTCTCTAGGCAGCCCCCGCATCTGGCCCGGCATTAACCCTTTTTAGCCCACCCGAAAATATGACCACAAAACGAACAAAAACAAAAATGTAAATGGATTTCTACTTAACACTTTTGAGGCAGTCAACAGCACACAAAACGTAAACAAACTGAAGCAAGGACAAAGCCAATTGATTGATTGTGCCAAGCGGACTCAGAGTCTATGCAAAAGTGGAAACTTTGACCAAATTTTAATTAACATAAGCGGCTTATGCCGTGGGGTTGAATACTGTTTAAGATTTGTGTGGTTCGACACTTTGTACTTGCCGGTGATTAATAAATTAAACAATACACGGCGCACAGTGCCGAGGTGTTGGAGCGTAGGCAATGTCCTCTCGCAGAGTGACTAGCCCCTGCCTAGCTCAGCCCCAGTTTAACTCAGCTCGACTCTACTCTGCTCTATTCTCTCATATTCCAAGCGCACTCAACTATCAACAAATCAGTCAAAGTCTAACTCGGAGCTTCTTTCAGCTTAGCAATTTGCAGCTTAGTGCGTGTCTGGGAGCTAAAAAATGATAACTGTGTGCAGTCAACTGTTATCGTACGTCCCCCCGCATCGTGTGCACCACTCAAACCCAAGCCAGCCACCCACCCACCCACACACTCACGCTCGTATCGCACGTGCACACATGAGCCGAGTCGAGGAGACAAACAAGCATATAAATAATTGAAATGTTCACCAACGCAGCAAAAGCCACCCGGACCAATCCCACTGGGCTGGCACTTTGGCAAAATTGCAGCACTTTTGAAGTGGTGCGCTGGCTGGGTGGGGCGCTATGCTGCTGACCCACGCTGACCTACGCTGGCAAAGCATTAAGCAATCAAACATTTGATTTTCATTTATCGCGTAATCAAGCGTAAAAATAGCTTCGTGACCAAAGTAACTCATCATCGTCCTGGGTCCTCCCAAGCACCACCCTTAGCCAAAGGATGAGTGTGTGGGTGTGTGTGTGTGGCGTCCACTTATGGATGGTGTTGATGACATTACGACCATTTGATTGCTTCATTTTTTTTTCTTCTTCCTGGCCACGTGTATCCATCAACTTATCTCTTGCAGCGTAAAAAAGATAGAGAGAATGAAAAAAAAAAGGTTTGCTGATTTGCTCCCTGGGCCAAAATGCGTCCGCATCTTTACTTGGCCATTAATTGCTCGACTCTGATCCCGGGCTGTCAGCGAAATTGATGCCTGCTGTTCTTAGCTGATTAAGCTGATGGCTCGCACATGGCCATTTTGGCCATTTGCTGATGAAGCTGGCCTAGTAATGGCTGTGGGAATATGTGATTTGATTGATGGAGTGCAAAGGCGAATGGGAGTAATGCTTATAGAACTAAGGAGTGATTAGCGACTCTTTGAAGTGAAATAATGCACTCAAAATAGGTCGTAAATTGAAGCTCAAGTTGGGGGTTTTATTGAGACGAATTTAATCTATTTTAACTTCTACTTCCAGACTCACCTCTATGACCTGAAGTTATCTCAGCTGATATTCTTGGACATATGCAAATATGGAAAATGAATTATAATATGAAAATAATATCTATTCTGCCTTCTAATTCAGACTCAACTTTTGAGCTTTTCAAACTATCTCAGCAGAAATTCAGCTCTTGTACTAAGGGATTTGTAATATGAAAAGAATAATCTATATATAACTTATGTGTCTAGCATAATTAAACCCAAAATTGGTATCTTCCCAACCTAGCAAGAAGTCCTTCTAGTGCAGCAATAAACTTTCTATGACATGCTTTAAGGCATGCCTAAATATCTGCCTTCATAACTACTTGCCTTGCGCCTGAATCGTTCTGTGTGCAGATTTATCTTGTTCAGCTCTTTGTCACTGATTACACAACTCGTTAGAATGAACTGTCAGACAGCTGACCTGGCTCATCAATAAGCAGGAAACCATTTTTCTCTAGGCAGCCCCCGCATCTGGCCCGGCATTAACCCTTTTTAGCCCACCCGAAAATATGACCACAAAACGAACAAAAACAAAAATGTAAATGGATTTCTACTTAACACTTTTGAGGCAGTCAACAGCACACAAAACGTAAACAAACTGAAGCAAGGACAAAGCCAATTGATTGATTGTGCCAAGCGGACTCAGAGTCTATGCAAAAGTGGAAACTTTGACCAAATTTTAATTAACATAAGCGGCTTATGCCGTGGGGTTGAATACTGTTTAAGATTTGTGTGGTTCGACACTTTGTACTTGCCGGTGATTAATAAATTAAACAATACACGGCGCACAGTGCCGAGGTGTTGGAGCGTAGGCAATGTCCTCTCGCAGAGTGACTAGCCCCTGCCTAGCTCAGCCCCAGTTTAACTCAGCTCGACTCTACTCTGCTCTATTCTCTCATATTCCAAGCGCACTCAACTATCAACAAATCAGTCAAAGTCTAACTCGGAGCTTCTTTCAGCTTAGCAATTTGCAGCTTAGTGCGTGTCTGGGAGCTAAAAAATGATAACTGTGTGCAGTCAACTGTTATCGTACGTCCCCCCGCATCGTGTGCACCACTCAAACCCAAGCCAGCCACCCACCCACCCACACACTCACGCTCGTATCGCACGTGCACACATGAGCCGAGTCGAGGAGACAAACAAGCATATAAATAATTGAAATGTTCACCAACGCAGCAAAAGCCACCCGGACCAATCCCACTGGGCTGGCACTTTGGCAAAATTGCAGCACTTTTGAAGTGGTGCGCTGGCTGGGTGGGGCGCTATGCTGCTGACCCACGCTGACCTACGCTGGCAAAGCATTAAGCAATCAAACATTTGATTTTCATTTATCGCGTAATCAAGCGTAAAAATAGCTTCGTGACCAAAGTAACTCATCATCGTCCTGGGTCCTCCCAAGCACCACCCTTAGCCAAAGGATGAGTGTGTGGGTGTGTGTGTGTGGCGTCCACTTATGGATGGTGTTGATGACATTACGACCATTTGATTGCTTCATTTTTTTTTCTTCTTCCTGGCCACGTGTATCCATCAACTTATCTCTTGCAGCGTAAAAAAGATAGAGAGAATGAAAAAAAAAAGGTTTGCTGATTTGCTCCCTGGGCCAAAATGCGTCCGCATCTTTACTTGGCCATTAATTGCTCGACTCTGATCCCGGGCTGTCAGCGAAATTGATGCCTGCTGTTCTTAGCTGATTAAGCTGATGGCTCGCACATGGCCATTTTGGCCATTTGCTGATGAAGCTGGCCTAGTGCAGATAGCCCAATGCAACTAATCTAGCCGTCCTTCTTAAACGATTAGTTTGCAGCTTCTCTTTCAGCTTGTTCCGGCAGCACTTTAGCAGCTTCCTATGGCAAGTGCCTATTATTTTTTATGGCTAGTATTTATACTTTGAGTGTTATTGGTTTGGGGTATTTTAATATTTTATATATATATATTATTTTTAGCCGTTAGTAGAGTAAAAATTGTCTATAAGGAATTTTTATTTTATTTTACTTGACTAATATTAGTTTTAAACATTTTTTGTAGCTACTTTTCAGAATTTATTCTAAATATATATTTTAATGATTTATTTTGGAATTTGTTTTTATATTTTAGCTTTCATTCTTGATGAGTGAAATTTAATGTTATTTTTCAGCCTCTGAACTATTTAATGAGAATTTAATTGTTAGCATTATTTTTTTTTACCGCATTTCTGCTTGCTCATTTATATATATATATTTTTTTTAATTTGTTTTTGTTTTGACCTTTCACTATTTCACATACAGGTTAAAAGATTAATTGCATTTAATAAGTTTTTTCTTTAGAATAAAATACTTTTTTTGTCACTCGAATGTTTCTAAAATAAATCAGCAAAACCCTGAGAAATTGACCAAAATTGACTGCTTGAAATATGTTATAGTATATTGTATTATATTATTATCTAGCTGCTACTCAAGAGTTAGATGAAGAGCTGAATGGCGAGCAGAGGTGTATAAATATATAAATATTTTTTAATTTTAATTTTTTATTTTATTGCTTAATAAAATTTTTAAAAAATTGTGCAAGTTTGCGCATTTCAGACCTGTAAATCCATTTCAACTAAATACAATACTTCGTTCCAGTTCAACACCCACCTTCGATGACACTGATATCTGCTTGGGGACAGCCCAATTATGCATTTATGCGTTTTTTCTTTAGAATAAAATAATTTTTTTTGTTATTCGAATTTTTCTAAAATAAATCAGCAATACCCTGAGAAATCGGCCAAAATTGACTGCTTGAAATATGTTATAGTATATTGTATTATATTATTATCTAACTGTTACTCAAGAGTTAGATGAAGAGCTGAATGGCCAGCAGAGGTGTATAAATATATAAATATTTTTTAATTTTAATTTTTTATTTTATTGCTTAATAAAATTTTTAAAAAATTGTGCAAGTTTGCGCATTTTGGACCTGTAAATCCATTTCAACTAAATACAATACTTCGTTCCAGTTCAACACCCACCTTCGATGACACTGATATCTGCTTGGGGGCAGCCTCAGCTCTGGGCATTTGATAAATGCTTCAGTGGCGCTGACAATGCCGCTGATGTCTCTGACATGTTCACACTCGAGTGATTCTCAAGTTCATTATTTGGTACACCCTCGTTTTCTATGTACTTGCGGGACGACCTTAAGATATGTGTGTGCAGTTTTATTTTGGTAAAAAAGAATAATAGAAATAAAATAGATCGTATAATACAGACATATTTACGCTTAACTCTCGACTCTACGATTAATCAGAATATTTGGCACTGTTCAGATTTAAAGGTCTTTAAAGGCCCTAAGGTCTCGCCAGGCGGCAATTGTCAACACGCGCATAATTCTCGGCGTACAAAAGGTCGCAAATGGCAGCGTTGTTGTCGTAGCTCATCTCGGCCACCTTGAACTCCGGATTGATGGCAATCTTGAGTATATACGAGCCGCGTGGCAATTCGGTTATGTCCACCCACTGGCAGTCCAGATTATATAGATAAACATCTGAGCAGTTGACAGAGATACCTGAGGAAAATAGATGTTAAAGCCGGCTTAACATCTTGCTCAACACTCTAAAACGCTCACCCTGATCCCCAAAGTTGGCGCAGTTGTATTTCCGGGCGACGCCGGGCAGGCAGCTGCTGTCCTCCAAGCAGAAGGACGCCTTGTGACCCTGCGCCACCTTGCGACCATCCAGGTCGAATATGTCGAAGGTGGCAAACACCTCCATGCTGTGGTAGTGCCTGCAAATCAGGGGAGAGTTATCAAGGGGGGGATGATTGGCTGCCCACGCCTTCTGCTTACATATGACACATGTGCCACTCCCACTGGCTCTTCTCCTTGAAGGGGCGGAAGTCCGTGTTGCCCGCATTTATAGCGGCCGCTGTGAACTTGAGCAGCCTTCGCGTGTGATAGCGCCAATTGGGGCTGTCGCGCTGTATCTGATAGGCCTCGCTGGAGACGCAGTTCTCCTCCATGGCGCACTGCATCAGCAGCATCGGACGATCCTCCAGGTGAGCCGTCTGCTCGATTTCATAGTAGTCCACCACCAAATCGGGCGACCGATAGTCACAGATCACAGCAGCCACATGCTGCCGGTTGCCGTGGCAGCTCACAATGCCGCTCAGGTGATTGTGGTGCAGGCAGTCCGCCAGCTCCGTTTCGTTGCCATAGCACTCGCTGCCGCTGAGCATGGGCCGGGAGATGTTGGCGCCACCGAAGTAGTCCGTCTGGAAGGCCTCGCGAGCGTAGCCCAGGTCCAGCTGACGACAGACCACATTCGCCTCCAGTATGGACCAGCCGTCCGCACAGATGCTGCCCCAGCGCTGGCCATCGATGCGCACCTCGACCCGTCCCTCGTTTCTGGAGCGACCGCCGCGCAGCCTCACATACAGGCGTGAGCCAGGATGTATGGGGTACTTGGGCAGCAGACGATCATCCTCGAGGGCTGCGGGCGCCGACCAAACGGCTGCATCCGTTGGCGGATAGCAGATAACGCCCGCTGCTTCGCTCGGCTCACAGTCGTTGATGCCCCAGCCCTCAAAGTGGCAGTCGGTCAGCTCCTGCTCGTGGCCCTCGCAGTACAGATTGTCCATCCAGTAGCGCCGCCGAGCGGGTCCAAAGTAGCCGCTGTGGGTGTAGCGACGCAGCCCGAGGAAGCCCAGCTGCCGGCACACGATCTCGCCCTCCGCAGCATCCCATTCATCATCGCAAACGGCGCCCCACTTGTTATTATGCAGCACCTCAATGTTACCTGAGATGTTGAGAGTGCAGCTCTTAGAGGTAATCATGAAAATAGCCCAGTCCTACCTTCGTATTCAGCATCACCGCCCACTAGACGTATGGCGCCCTCCTCCTTGTTCAGGGTCTTGATATAGCGCGGCACGAGCTGCTGCTGCTCGCGTCGCGCATCCTGAATCGATTGATGCACAGCGGCTGCTGCAAGCTGAGCGCCCATCAGGCCTAGCCAGAGAACGTGCAGGGCCAACATGATATCAAGTGGATGAACAATTGGATTCTTATCGACTCGACTCGACTCGTGATTCGCGCTGATTCGAGCTGTTTCGCATTTGCCTGGGTTGGCGTGCGCTCGAGAACTGAAACTGAGCCGAGTACGCAGCAGAGTTCAAACGAAAATTAAATAGCGAATGAAATCATTTAACTATGAACTTCAGGTATGCTCAGGCCCGCTCCGGTGCCATCTACTTGGATCTATGTATCTACACATGTATCTGATGCGCTTCAGAAGCTCGCTCAGAGCGCTCAAAGCGCTCACAGCGCTCAACTGACGTCAGCAGCGTCTAACAAAGGCGCAGATTGAGAGCGCACTTCGCCATATGAATCGCCAGCATTCCGAAACCGAATTCGTGCACGTCAATAGTAGATTGAGCGTAGATGCTGGCTGCCAGAGAATCTGCTGCTAAATGCAATTTTTTTTTAGCCTAGTTCCATGTAATTCCAAATCTGACAAACGGAACATTTTAATATGCCAGCGGCGTGTATATTACACTTGTTCCTTGGCATGCAAACTTCAATAATCGAAACTATTGTCAGTGGGTGATTTCAGCCAAGCAATGCTCTGTTTTAATAATAAAATAAGAGATAAATTAGTAAACTTGATATACAGCAAAAGAGAGAGAGAGATAGAGATTTTTCTATGATAGGATATCTAATACTAATATAAATTATTTTTAAATAATTTTTTAAATAACTTAAATGAACTACCAGAAGATTTGAGTAGCTTAAAAAAACTGGGAAACAAATAAATAAATTAATAAAAAATCCTGCGTCGGCCGGGAATCGAACCCGGATCAACTGCTTGGAAGGCAACTATGCTGACCATTACACCACCGACGCCACTGTATATCAAGGATGAATAAACCTACCCTAAACTTAAGCTCATCTATGCTGAACAAATTTCTTGCAGTGTATGCCAAATGCTAACATATTAAAAGGAAACAAACAGAAAACTTGTTTCATAGAATAATTAGAATAATATTTGTGTAGCTAGAATAATAAACTGTTTCTCAGTCATCTAACGAAATATTAAATGAGGCTTCCTGCATGCCCCCAATGCATTTTCCTACCACCATTTCAGCGATTATCAAACGTCATTGCGAAATTTGAAAAGCAAACAAAACAAACTGAAATATGGAAAACTATGCCATAATTCAGTCACTGAGCACAAAGCTTCAAAGTATTGCAACATGTACACGAAAGCATGTTGTTATAGTTGTTATTGTTGTTGCTACGATTATCTCTATCTGCATGCATAGCTGGCAAACTCATCAAGGGAAACCCATTATATTTGGCATGCAGCCATTTGAAACGCCGCGAACGGCAAACGGGCAAACATGCAACATTGAGACCTGAACTTGACACTGAAACAAATATCACTAACAACAACAGCAACAACAACAAAAGCAACAGACGGTAATGACATTTGTATTTGGTTTGGATGTCAGTTGCATGTGTGTGGGTTGGATATATGTGTGTGTGTGTGTTTGTGTTGGGTGTGCTTATTAGCCAAGTGCCAGCATAATCGTAATTGGAAATCTAACCCGATTAGGTCAGCGGAAAAGAGCACAACGGCAAATAAAAGAGAGAGAGAGAGAGAGATAGGCAAATGAGATCAAGAGCCACATGCAAATGGAAATAGTCAAAGTCAATGGAGCGTGCACCAAAACAGCCGTTGGATACATTTTCAAGATCAATAAGAATACACATGCTAGTGTGTATATCAATAAAAAGAAAAATAAGCAAAAAACAAAATCAATGTACTTTTATAATATATAGAAGCAGAGCATGAACTATAACCCTCTTGCAGATGTAGATTTATAATGTAGATTATTTTGGAAAATTATTAAAAATTTATTTAAAAGTATAGAATATTAAAATATAATAAAAATGTAAAATAAATTCAATCCTCAACTGCGCTTTGGCTTTTTGATGGGAAGGATCGAATCGCATGTTTTTGAAGGTCAGTAAAGGTGTATATTAACGTATAACGAAGAGTTGGATATACTTAACATTAACAAGGGAAAAGACGTCGGCTTACTTACATCAGCTTAATAATTAGTTCTTGCCTTTCTGGGCAGAGCAGAGCTTTTTCTTTTCCGTAATATATACACTGTCGGTCCACATTAAAATATTTACCCCAATTATATAAGCAACAACTATTTTCAAATAAATACTTATTATCAATCTAAAGTCTCCATATTATTCCCAGCTGAACATATCTGCTACAAGACCCGACTCCTTTGTTTTAGTGATCCCATAAACTTGGCCCAGCAACACAGTGTAAAGCTCGTTTAAGGCTCTACTTCTATTCGCATCACTACACGAACTGGCTATAAATATTACCAGTCGAAATTAATTGGATAAACGTTTTATGATATTGAATTATGATGGCCAGAGTTGGGGGTCAGCGCAAAGAATTTTGCGCTCTGGAATTCCCACACAATTCAAGCGGCCAATTTTATGAGTGCGTAAATTCCAATGGCAGTTGCCAAAGGCGTAAGGACAACGACATAAGCGCAATCCTTGCGCTGTCCTCCTGCTCTGTTCTCTTGTCCGCATCGACGGCATCGGCAGCAGCGTCATGTACAAAGGTAATAAAATTCGATATAAAATCGTGTAATAAAATCATTACTGGCCCTTGCTTTGCGCTGGCCACTAAAATCAAACTGGTCTGGCAACGCCAACGGCATCGGACAGAAACGTGCAGGCGGCCCAGGATATGACCCAGTCTTAAGCCAATACCAGTCTCCATCCCAATGCCAATCCCAATCCCTAGCCCGATCCCGATGCCTATCCCTATGCCAAGCTCAGGCCATAAAAATGGCAACGTGTGCCGCTGGCAAAGCGAAGCGACAAGTTAAAAGAGCAAAAGCAACAGACCCAGACTCAGCCACAGCCACAGCCTCCGCGGTCTCCACAGTCTCCGCATCCTGACAAGGCGAAGGAGCTGTAAAAATAAGACGAAACCAGCGCGAAAATAATTTGTGTGGGTTCCTTATTCATTCACAGCGCTCGAGGGCCCGGCCCAGGAAGTGTAATAATAGGAAGTAAAAGGGCAAAAACTGCTTAAAGGATATTGAAAAGCGATAAATTGCTTTATTACTTAAGTGAGCCAACTGATTAGGTTAGCCTTGCACTCGCCGAGTGGCTCATTAAAGAATCCAGCTCGCAGTTCCGCAAAAAATAAGGAAAAAATAAAGTAAAAGAAAAACACCAAACTGAAAGTAACATAAATCCAATAAAATGCTATAGCGATTGCCATTAAAAGTTGTAATTAGTTTCTACTTGAAAATACACTGCAATATTTATATTCGTGTATTATTATATCTTGTTGATTGAGCAAATGCATCATATTTAGTTTTCATATGCATGGCTATTAATATGTTCTCAAATTATTTGGTAAGCCCTTTACTCATCAAATGAAAGCTTAAAACTAAGTTTCAGTTGTTTTTTTTTTTTTTTTTTTTACATTTTATTTTAAAATTTCTTTAATAATATTTTTACTTTATTTATTATATATATTTATTAAATTGTTTTATTCCCTTTTAAAAATATTTTAATTTTACTACCCTTTGCATATTTATTTTGTACTTAATATTTTATTTCATTTTTTATATTTAAATTTAATATATAGTTTTTAATTCTTTTTTTTTTATATGTTAAGAATTGTTTACTTTAGTTTGTATACATATTTTTTTATTAATTTATTTAATATTTAAATATCCTTTTACTTTTATATATTTATATTCATATATTTTGTGGTACTTTTTATATATTTATTTTTTATTTATAGTTTATTTCTTTTTGAACTCATTTTTTTTAATACATATATCTTTTATTTCATATATTAATTTACCATATTTATTTGATAAATATTTTCATTTGCATCAATATATATTTTTTATATCAAATTAAATTTTTGTTTAATATCTCGGATTCGTTTTTAAATGCTTTGAGTTAAGTTTTAAAGGGGCTGCCACCCACCCTCACACACACAAACACACACACACACACAGATACATACTGAGCGGGTGGGCAGTTGTTCCATAAGTTAATTTCGCACAAAGCTTCCAAAACTGACATTAAAAGCTGTGATATCTCTTTATAATGATAGCATGTATGGCAGCAGCTCATTTGAACATTAATAAAATTGTATGCCGCTGACAGCATAAATGTCACCAAAGTGCTATTAAAACTAAATTATTGCCGGCATAACCATGATTCATTAGGACAAACCGAGAAGACGGCGCAGAGAAATCATAAAAAATATATATGAACATATACGAAATGTGGCAATAACTCGCAAATTTGTAGCTAGCTTAAATACAAGAGAAAAAATTGTTTATTAATTTGTAATACGAAGGCGGAGCCCTGAAAAAAATGCCCGCAAAAAAAAATGTGGCAAGGCGTGTTCAACTTTGAAAATGTGCCAAAAAAAAAAGAAGAGAAGAAGACAGAAAAAAAAGTTTACAATCGGCGAGTGCCTCGGCTTTAATACCCTTTTTATGCGCATTTCAATGGAAAACGGGGCCTGAGACAAAGAGAGACAAAGAAGGTGGTGAGGGGGCTGGAGAGGGCCGGGGCGGTGTGGGGCCCCAAATGAAATAATGGAATTAAAATGCGCCTTTTGCTTTGGCAAACTCAGTCAGTTGGACACACACAAAAATACGAAGCAATAAAAACAATAATGAAATCAAAAGAACGAGAAAACAAGGCAAAGCAGAGCGAGCCAAGGAGAGAATGGGCATTGAAATGGATCGGTTTTCGGTTGGAATTATAATGAGCTTTACTTTGATATTTTGTTTTTCTCTTTCGTTCTCGTTTTTTCTCGTCTTGTATTTTAAGAAGATAATGAAATTTAGCGCAGCATTGAAAATTGTTGAAAACATATATATTTTCTTAAGTTTTTGTTTTTATTGGAAATATGTTTGCCATAATGAGATTGTTAAAATTGTTGGTTTTTACTATAGCCAGCACTTTGACCTCTGAATCGCTCTCATGCATTACTTAAATTCATTTACATTTGGTAAAGCTTTGCATATTGAAGTGTTTTCATGTTTTACAAAAATAATATTAAATTGATTTATTGAAGCGTTTAAATTCGCTCGAACTTCCAGACAAACTGTCCATCTGCTGCAAGTCAATATATATCGATGGCAATATGGACGATGACAATATGGAGATATTGTATACAAATAACAGGTGGCATTTCCGGTTTCGTGCACCATTGGACACACAATTTTAATGTTGCAATGCAAATTGTTGGTTTATTTATTTCACTTTTTTTTCATATCAATAAATACGAAATACAATAAGAGCTGAATATTGAGACGTTAAGGCTGCTGCAACCAAGGGGCTTAAATAATATGAATAAAAAAACGCAAGCCGGATTTTTGATATGATATATGTGTGAGGGGTTAATGGATGAACATTTCCTGATTACTGTTAATTAATGTGAATATATTATTTTAGTTTTTCTTATCAGTTTCTTTGGCTATTACTAATTATTTCCATAAAGATTTTGATTATACAATTAATAAAGTCAATTATTAAACAAACCATTATTTTAAGATTATAATCTGATATGAAGTAAATAAAAATATATAAAAATGGGCATATACATATATGCACCATATGATATCTGTTGAAACGTTAAAGATTTTTCTTTAATTTTTCAATATAAGAACCGATCAGAAATATCTAGAATTATTGCGGAGGATAGGCAGTTCAGTTCTTTCTATATTCTAAAATATATAAATATTTTTTTATATTCTTTATATATCTATTTCCTTTGCTTACCATAGAGCCAGCTTTTAGCTGACTTCAGGGCAATTCCTAGTCGTCTACTCTCCACTCTGGTTATATTTTAATTTCGCTTTGCTCTTTTCTGTCTATCGATTGCCTGCGGCTGGGCCACGTCGGGGATTTGCGACAAAACTTTCCGCTTATTTTGCTGTCTGTCTCCAGACGGAAGCAACAACGTCGACAACGCCGCCTGAACTTATGTGTGCAAATATTTATTTTAGGATTTTTATGAAGTTGGCTGAAAAGAAGAAATCACAGCCAGAAACCGGAAAATCTCCGTGTTGCGTCTTGGCTAATAAAACTCAACTTAAGCAGGCTCTGTCAGCTCTCCCAGCTGTACTCCGTGAGTCCATAGCCGCTGGGCTGCCTCATGCGCTATGCTCATAATTATTGGAGAGATTCCAGCATAGAAATCAATTAATTTCTATTATTTTTATTTCCCTTTTTAGCAACTTGCGGCTAATTGAATTTTCTATAAAACAAATATGTCGATGCCTTTAAACAAAAAACACGCAACTATTGTGGACATTGCTTTTGTGATGGGCAGGAAGCGATTGGCTGTTGCCTATGCGCCTGGTTCGGACTAAATGAATTATGTAACATGTCTAGCCATTTAGTGCCATAATTCAGAGCAATCTATGCCAACGCAGACACATCAAAGCCGGACAGAACGGGCCTAGTTTAGGGCGTACGCGCGCCGCTTTCAGCTGGAAAGGGAGCCAAATTGCTCGGCAGCGAGACAAATTACATTTGCATAGGATAATTGGAATTGCATATTGAAAAATATTTATGCCTTCAAATGGGATGCAAAAAGAGGGAAACAGGAGAGAAAAAATAACGATTGAAAACTATAATTTGTTGGCGGTTTTGTGGCTTTGCTCAGCGCAAACAGTGTGGGCTTATTTATCCACACTCGCACGAAATGAGTTTGAAAAATTGAAATCTTTTTGCATGTCGAACAAATTGGCTTAACGCGAGAGCTTAGCTCTGATTATGCATGCGATTGAAATTGCAAAAACTAAAAAAAAAGGGAATTCTTGGTAAATAAAAAGTACATATGTAAATGTATATATATTTATATGCTATGATATATTTGATTTTCTGAAACATTTAGGCTTACTCTCGTTTAACTGTCACTTTTCTTAAATTTCGGGCCTCTATCAAAAAGAGTTTTAAAATTCCAAATATTATCAGATTGTTCATGTGTGTAGGATGCCTGTCGCCGTTCGCTTGGTGGAAGCTCTGGCCATAGTCACACTAATGGCCCTAATTACTTGCGTCTCCCTCTGTGTGGTGATTGCACAGCAATCGTTGAGCCTTGCAATAACATTCATAGAGGTGCGTACGCTGCAAGTTGAGTGAAAGACTCTTAGTCCTTAGACTCCTACCATGCCATCCATCCTCAGCCAGCTGCAAATATACTCGATGTCGTGTTGATAATGGCCGAGAAATTGTTGGTCGGCGCATTGGTATTCAGTGTTACCCTAATCAATACTGTTTGTTGTGCATTGCATATGATTGGAATTGCTTAGGGAAGTGACACTTGACCCACAATGGTGATCTGACAATACTGTACACTATTTATGGTGACTTTTAAAACTCTTCTATCAGATCAGCACCATACTCAAGTGATGTAAAACAATTGAAATTTTTAGCGCTTTCCCTGTATAAAAGTGAGGCAAGAAAATAAATTTTACCGAATTTTGTACCGGCTTTTCTACAACTTAAAGCCCATTTATAATATATTTATTTTATATTTTACATACTTTTTAATTTATATGCATAATGATAAGTACCTTAAGCAAACCGAACGACTGATGTGGCAATTTAAAAGCTCTCTGTGGCCCTTCGCCAAACGAACCACAGTAAAAGCCAAAGGAGAAACTACATACATACATACATGTATATATTGTATGTATATATAAAGGCACAAACACTAATATTCAATCAAACAATTTCACGCCCCAATAAATTTTTTTAACCAGCCGGCGGCTAAGCACAAAATGCGCTCAATTGCAGCAAATATGCGCTATGGCTGGAAAAAGCAGCGCTAAAAAAGAGAGGCGGACTAAGCGAGAGCGACTGTCAGATACCCTACAATAGAGACTAAAGTAGACATTGTTGAGAGTGAATATTTAATCAAGTGACTAATGGATAGCCAATGGATAGATTAAGCTATAACTTGTTTGGAGATTATATTAACTAAGCAAGTTTATGTTTCTGACTGACTAGCAGATACCCTATATACAGGCTAAGTTATGTTGCAGGCACGGATTGACTCACAAGCATGGGAAATGAGATATGAACCATTTGCAGAAAACGAGAAAGAATAATTTAGTTTAATAATTTATGCAATCTATAAATAATTCTTTAAAACTACAGTGAGTCATACATATACATATATATGTCTGAATTTACCTATATGAATGAATACTTACCATGTATAGATCATTATTTCATATGTTTCTATAGAGCACATACGCCACAATCAATATACCTCTTCATCTACTTGGGCTCCGCACAGGGTATAGTATAGAAAATCAAACTGAAAGCACCTTTGAAAATAACTATTTATGCCTCAATATACCAACTTGGCCTTCCAGTGTGCGCATAATCATAAGGCCAACGGGCCGCTCTTAACGATTTTGTGCACTTTTATGCGGAACGGACACGTCAAAGGCCGCCTTTAATGTTTTAGCACCTTTTGTGCTGTTTATTCTATTATTTAGTTGTTTATCAATGTTTCAGGATCGCTGCCAAGCCGAGCCGTACAGCAATGGGACAGCAGCTCAGGCACTGCGTGTAGGAGTCGGGCTCGTTGTTGTTGCCCGTTGGTGCAATTCGTGTTTTGATTTAGTGCCAATTTCGAGCAGAAAAATTGTTCAATGCCTCTGGGGCAAAGTTAAGTTAAAAAACAGAGAAAAAGAGAAAAACACACGCAGATTACAGACGGAAATTGAAGCGGCTCGAGATGCCAGTTAACAAGCGAGAGAACAATAACAACTGAGTCACCCGAGGGTCAGATTGTTGTGTTGTGTTGTGTTGTGTTGTGTTGTGTTGTGTCTGTGGCCTGTGCGTGTCGCTCGATGGCAGCCAGGCAACAACACCTTGCCGAGTGGACCCCAAGAAGTTAAATGCATGCCAGCGACTTGCTCAATTTAAAAAACTTTTATTTGATCGCTTAGGCGCTCGCATTATGGGATATACTTCCTTGTGGCTTCTCCAGCATCTGGCGATACCAATCGGATATGAATGTCTGCTCGTTGCGCTCCGCAATCAGGCTGAATGTAAGTACGCCGGAACGGGCAATATAATCGAACTGATACACCGCACTGGGATTGTCCAGTTCCATGACCTTGCGCATCTGCAGCAGTAGAAAGTGCATCAAATCGATGCACTTCTCGCAGGACCAATTTTTGATCTGCAGGTCGAAGTAGCTCCATCAGCAGAGTAAATATTATTTAGCCGCATAACTTACATTATCTCGCATGAGTGTGGCCAAGGTGCACTTCTGGAGTTTGTGAACAAGTCCAGAGCTTTTGGGTCGAGCTATGTAAATATCGTTGACATCCTTCAAGTAGCACTCGAACCACCAGCTCAAGGCATCCACTGGCCTTGGCTTGAACCTAGGCGGCTGAATTACTTTGCATTCCACAAAGGTGCCTGGCCATGAGTCTGGTGCGCTATAGGCAATAGAAAATTTGGCATTTGAGTGGTACTTGAAGTACAGTAAATACGCACTCGAAAGGCTGAACACGATGCCCACCCATGCTGGAGGCATAGACCACGGCCAGTTCGCCAATGTTGCGGCTGAAGACACCATAGAACTCTCCGCTAGGACTGCGCGCATTGGGCGGCAAATGGGGCGTGTCTGTAATCTCAAAGTGTTGAGGTATCGGCTGTGCCTGTCATTGTACTGCATTGCGTTTACCTGAATATATCAAATGCTTCAGTTTAGTCTCCATACAGTTTCGACGCTCTCTGGCCAGCTGCTCTGCAGAGGCTTCATTTGACTGCGGCCGCGCCAGGCACAGGTAAAGCGTATCACGATATCTGCTGCCCAAGATTCGCCAGTTGCTCTTCCTGTAGAGCGTGCACAGCAGAGTCGTCAACACATTCTCCTGGGTGACAATGTCCGCCCGCACCGCCGACCCATAGACCATCGCATCCCGATGGTCCCTAATGAAGTGCAGCATATTGTCCAGATATTCAGCGTGCTGGTCACGCCCATTGTATGCGATATTTACGTTGTTCAGATTCAAGGGAAAGCTGTCTGCATCCGGTATCAATAGGAATTTCATCAGATGCGCATCGTCCTTATAGATGCGCTCGCTCGTCACACTAAAGCCGCCAAGTACTCTGGGCGGCAAGTTGAAGCCATTCGTCTTTGCTTGATTTCGCTTATTTTTTGTATGCTTCCTATACTTGTTAAGCTTGAAAATGATCGGAGCAGAGGACATCGTGGAAAATCTTGTCTGTGACTAGCAAACTTTTCTTTCGACTGAAATGTCAAACGCCCGTGTTGACTAGGGAAATCGAATAGTATTGTAAAATGCATCAATGTAATAAATCTAGAAACTTCGCTCACTTGACAAATGTAAAATTGAAATTGCGAATTATGAATTATAGAAAGAGAAATCTATATGATCTAGGCATTGCCTTTATTGAAAAGAATATATCAGCATATATCAAAAAATTCGATTAGACAGGCAGCTCGGCCTCCTGCACTTCGGGGTCTTCGCTGGTCTGAGCCGTGGCCATCTCTGGCTGCTCTGGCTGCTCAGTGGTTGTGGTGGCGGCTTCAGCTGGCGAGGACTCCTCGGACTGGCTGCAGGCGCAGGAGTCGCGAGTGTTGGCCGCTATCCATTCGTTGAAGTTGCTCACGCGTGTGTAGACGCCGGGGGAGCCGGGCTTGGCGCAGCCCTCGCCCCAGGAGACGATGCCAGCCAGTTGATAGGTTTGCTTCTCGTCAATCACGTGCATGGGCCCGCCACTGTCGCCCTGGCAGGAGTCCTTGCCGCCCTGCTCCACGTAGCCGGCACAGATCATGTTGTCGGTGATCTTGTCAGCGCCGTAGTTGGTCTCGCGGCACTGCTGCTGCGACAGCACGGGCACCTCAACCTCCTGCAGAGTATCGGATATGGGTCCACCCTCGCTGAGAGCGCCCCAGCCGGTGACCACAGCCGTTTGGCCAGCAAAGGTCTCGGTGGGCGTGGGCAGGCAAACGGGATGCATGTCGATGCCTAGACGCACCGGCTCATTGAACCGGATGAGCGCAATGTCGCTGTCGAAGTTGAGCGTGCTGTAGTTGGGATGGACGAGCACGCGAGCCACTCGCCTGTCCACGATCTTCACATGGCTGTCCTGCCGATTGTGCTCCAGCAGGCGCACCGTGATCAGCCGATGGTAGAAGCCGTTGACGCAGTGGGCCGCCGTGAGGGCGTACTGATCGTTGACCAGCGTGGCACCACAGTAGAAGCTGCCGAACCACATCAGCATGGCCATCCAGGGATACTCGTGCACCTCCGTCTCCTGCCCGCCGACGATGCGATGGCGCGTATTGATGTTGCCGCAGCCACAGGCCGGGCACTCCCGCTTGGCGGGCGACACGCCCGTCTCGGGATAGTCCGGACCCAGCACGGATATGATCCAGTCCAGGAAGCTGTTCTGCCGCATACTGTTCAACGACTCCAATATCTTGGCCGGCTCCGAGGCGCCGCGCATACTGGGCGTGGCCAGGGCCAGGCCCACCACTGAGGCTAGCAAGCAAATGTATCTCATTCTGGTTAGCGAACTAAGCTGGCCAACTGGCAATTGGCAACTGAATTGGCGCATCCTTGCCAATGCCCACAAGAAGAGGGCTCAGCTAGCAGAACCCTTGGCCGGCCTCGACCGGCTGCAGAACTGGCTAGACCAGCCGCCAAACCGGACCCAGCTAAGGTTATTGCCATTCCACATGCTGGAATGCTGCAGCTCTATAAATACTCAAGAGATTGTCTGATTCTTTTTTTTCTTTTTCTTGATTTAATAAATAAGGAAAATAAGTAAATAAAATATCTTCGACGAGTCGAAGTCTTTGATACACTTGCAGAGGCCTTTGCTAACTTTTCACATAATACGGATAAATTTGAACATAATTTAGAGAAAGAAATTAGTCTTTTTTTTGCCACTAAACAACTAAACTTTCCGTTTGGTGTCTTATGCTTGGAATCTTTTGGTTGATGTATCACGAAAAATAACGAAAGTTTTCCAATGAAAAAACTTGAATTTCGTCCAATCAAGGCAAATCCGATTGACTGAGGGCGTATCCTAAATAATAAGAATTTATTATTTGATGATTATAGAGTATTCATTCAGTCGCCTCAGCCTCAGCCTCATCCTCATGCTCATCTTCAGTTGCAGTTGCCAAAGCAAGTGTACTGCGAGAGCTCTGCACCAAATTACTTGATCTTCTTGGTCTCCTGCTGGCAGAGGCAGGCCTGTTTGGTGAGGTTCTTGATCCAGGTGCCGTAGCGATTCACTCGCGCATAGACACCTGGATAGCCAGCCTTGGCGCAGCCCTCGCCCCACGAAACGACGCCAGCGATCTGATACTCTCTGGTGCCATTGGGCACGATGTGCAGGGGGCCGCCGCTGTCGCCCTGGCAGGAGTCTTTGCCGCCCTCGTCGTAGCCGCCGCAGAGCATGTTGTCCGTGATCTTGTTGCCGTAGCGGCTCTTGCGGCACTCGTCTTGCGACAAAATGGGCACCTGAACCTCCTGCAAGGAATCGTTAGCCACGAATTGCTTCGATCGAGTTGTTTCAGCTTACCTGCAGCGTGTCTGAGGTGGGCCCACCCACCTTGAGGGCGCCCCAGCCGGTGACGACGCCGATCTCTCCCCGGAAACTGCGACCGGGCGTCGGCATGCAGACGGGATGGAGCACCTCGTTGAACTCCACATGCTCGTCCAGCTTGATGATGGCAATGTCGTTGTCATAGTTGCGGGCATTGTACTTGGGATGGGTGATCACCTCGGCGACCTTGCGATCGATTTTCTGCATATGCGACATCTTGCGATCGTGCTCCAGCAGGCGCACCGAAATGCGCTCCTTGCGGAAGCCGTAGACACAGTGCGAGGCGGTCAGCAGGAACTGATCGTTGAGCAGGGAGGCGGCGCAGTAGAAGCGTCCGCCATAGAGCAGCATGGCCACCCAGGGATACTGATGCACCTCCGTCTCCTGCCCGCCCACGATGCGCTTCTGGATGTTGGCCACGCCGCAGACGCAGTCGCTGCAGTTCCTCGGCGGACTCAGCGTCGGTGGCGCCGGCGTCGTTGCCCTTCGCGTTGTTGTGGGCGCTGCTGTGGTCGTTGTGGTTGTTGCTGCGGTTGTTGAGGTTGTCGACGCCGCAGCTGGCGTCGCAGTGGGCGTCGTCGCCGAGCTGCTCAGCGTGGCAATTGTGACGCTCTCGGTGGCAGCGCCGGGACGCTGCGGCAGCAGTGATAGAACCCATTGAACGAACGTGTTCTGGGACTGCTTCAGCACGGGCGAAATGGGCGCTGGGCCCACCGCAGTCAGCGCCGATGCGTTGTACTGCTGCGCGGCACCAGATCCGATCAGCAGCAACAGCAGCAGCGGCAGCAGCAGCAGCGGCAGCTTCAGGCAGTTCGGCAAACTGCTCCAAGTCATCTTTGCCTATGTTGGGAAAAAAAAGTTTGTTCGGTGGCTTTCTCTACGCTCAAGCGACACCACCAACTCGTGTGGCTCGATGCAAACTGAAAAGCCAGCCACAAATTTGAAAGCCAGCGACAAACATTTCACCGAAATTCACATTACAAGCCACACACAAAAAAAAAAAAAAAAAGTGGTTCTGGCCTGTGGCACGTCCACTTTGCCAATCTACAAACTCATACACATGTATGTGTGTGCATGTGTGTGTGTCTGTGGTTTTGTATTCTGCGCATGCGTAGGCCACGCCGGTTTGACCATGATAATAATACTTCACTCAACACAATATCGCACAGTTTTCGAGCTTTAGTCAACGGCTTTTTATACCCTATAGAATTCTGCGGAGTTCTGTCAGCTGAAGCAATTAAAAAGTTATTCAAATATAATAATAGGAATTCATTTCAGATATTATAATTTATAGAATTCCGCTATTTAATTTGCGGATTTATTTGCATTCATTCGCCTAGCCTCAACGGGTTTTATTTGATTTATTTCTTTGAAATGGAAGCGCATTTGTTATTCGTCTAGCTGCATGAATATGTATGTTCTCCACTTTTATTTTGTCATATAGATTTCGATGTTTGTTGCTGTTGTTGTTGTTTTTGCTTTTGCCACTGAAGTAGCGAAAGTTTTTCTCGCCGCTGATTTTATTGAAATACATTTTGATATGCTGTAGATTCGCAGTTCGATGGAGCGACGCGTCGTAATTTTACTTTCTTTTGATTTATTTTATTGTTGTTGCTCGATGTGCGTGTGTGTGTGTGCCTTTTGTTGGTGTAGCCTCAGTATTTGTTTGTATAAATAAATATATATCTATTTTTTGTTTTTGTTTTTATGCTCTTTTACGTGGTTGACTTGGTAAATACACTGCTTTGAGGCAGATTTAATGCATTTAGCTAAAGCGAATACTTCATTTACTTGTAAATAGATACATTTTTACAGCTGTCGAAACTCTATTAGAGCTTTATGGAATGCAGTTACCTTATGCTAACAACGGCGCTCGTAAAACTTTTAAGTGCACTTAAGAAGTAACAAAAAAATCTGTTTAAAACTCGATTTAGGGGCAGCGCCACACTCATGTGTGAGAGTGGGGCATGAGTCGTCTGTCGTCTGTCGGCTGTCGGCTGTCCGCTCTGCTCGTTCTGTGCCCAACAATTGTGAGACAGCTCAATGCGTGCCTGGCCGAGTTGTGAGTGAGTCAGAGGCAGAGATATGTATAACTGGGTATGGCTCAAGTAGCCAGCCCCCGACTATAAAAACTTAATGTAATGAGGGTGTGTGTGTGTGTGTGTGTGTGTGTGTGTGTGTGTGTGGGTTGGGCTGGGCAGTTGCGACTGCGCCGTTTAGTCGGGCAGCTGAACATTTATTGATAGATGGCCACAGTTGACAGATGAGCTCGCCACAAGTCAGATGCAGATGCAGTTGCAGATGGCTGGGCTGACGGCCACTGGAAAAAGTCATTAGTATGCGCACACATAACACTTGGCATATTAATTGTCCGAGTAATGTGGCGAGAGAGAGAGAAAGAGAGAGGAAGGGAGAGAGAGAGAGAGAGAGAGAGAGACCAATGCTGATGACGAACTAATGTGGAGCTCAGCTTTGGTCTCAGCCATAGTCATCAGGCCAACCGCAGTTAAAACAAAGTACCATTTGCATAATAGCCATGCTAGACAAAGAGCCAAACATCATAAACACACACACATATGTACATGTATGTGTGTATTTATTTAAAATAGAAGTATTTCCATTAGTGTGTGTATGTGTGCCTGTTGGGTTATTTATGCGATGAGGTAGTAGAACTGCAGACCTGCACTTGGCGGCGCAATTATGCAAGGCTGTCTCGTTGCTGGCTTCGAAACGTGACCACCAACAGAGTCTGACATCGAACCCACTCCCTGGCTTTGGGTTGGTGGACAGAGCGGGACAGCCAGGCCCAGGGCCAGGGCATTGCCTGTTGTTGCACACGTTGCCAGATATGTTAATAGGCTATGTTAAATGCAAACGGGATGCTACTAGTGAGCGGGCATTAAATAAGCTTCGGGACAGCAATTAGAGCGATATCGAGTGAGCTATACGTCCATTTGAGCTATGCGACAGATTGCAAATATAATGAATAATATAATGAATATTAACTATGTCGATGCATAAAAGTGACTGACTGAATGATTGGCGATCGTAATATGATTAATAAGATCTAATGTGGGATATTGGAACAGAGAGAGAGAGAGTGAGAGAGAGGGGGGGAGGGGGAGGGGGAGGGAGAGGGAGAGGGAGAGATCTAGGGAGAGTAAGAGCCAAGCTGAGAAAAGGAGAGAATGGGTGTGCGTGATACAATATGAGTGAGTGAGAGGTACAGAGTGAGAAAGATATAAAGAGATTGAATGATTGAAAGTGTGAGTATGTAATTTTGTGTTGGATAGCGAGAGAGAGAGAGAGAGAGAGAGAGAGAGAGAGAGAGAGTGAGAGAGATTGATTGAGCGATAAAGACAGTGAGTATGTTGAGAGGGAAAAGGATTAGGAGATGAAACGATATGAAGGTTTGGTTGTATTCATACAGATTTTAAAACTTAATAAAGAGAATAGATCTAGCTAATTTATATTATTTTTTATATTCATAAAAAAATGATATTCCTCTATTTCTCTATTCGTCTACAATTAAAATGTTAAATTATCAAAAACATGTTATTTTTTGTAACGAAATTTCAATACTCAAAAAATTGTGTAAAATGTGCCGGCTGGCTCGCTCCCTGCTTGGGCTGGGCAGTTGTCAGCCACAAAGGTTCGAGCCAGAAAAAAAGGGGGAAAAAAAAACACCGCTACGGGCTACAAACTGGAATTTAAATTACTCCCTTTGAATATTGTCCGAAAAACCTCAAAAAACAATTAAAACCGTGTTGCTGTGACCCTTCAATTTGGCCTTTTCGGAGCAGGAGTCGGTAAGCCGGGAAGCTGGAAGTCTGGATATGTACATGTCGCGGTACATGAAAATGAAATTTTCACAGACAGTTGGCTGCGTATAAAAATTTCACTCCTGATTTATGTACAGGAGGTGGCGGATGGGGAGTGCTACGGCAACCCTTGCGAGCCGGAACTAAGAGGCAGCTGGGTGGATGGATTCCATTAAAGCCAACGGCAATTGAGTGGCAACAGAGATATTGCAACATATTTGCATAGACAACCTTTATGACCAACTATTATATCGCATAGATAATGCTTTGCAATGCGCGCTGCGAGTTAGCATAAAATTTTATAAGCCAAGTTAATTAAACTGGTAGTTGGTAGCTGGCAGTTAACAGTTAACTGCCCGAACGGAGCAGAGCCGTCTGACTCCTGCGCTCGTTGCTCTGCGGTGGTGCAGGCAACTTTGTTCATTTGCAGTCGAAAAATTTAATTAGTTATTCCATTTGCGCTTTCAGTTTTATTTCAATATATATATTGTACATATATATTCGTGTTTTTTCTTGTTTTTTTTTTATTTTTATTTTGCCGGCACTTTGCATTTTGGCATTCATACAAATTAAGCCAATGCGCGCTTTGGCATTCTGGTGAAAGGTGTGCGGTGGTCCAAAGGACTCCGACGTGGTCAGCGTAGCCGCCGGCACTTCGTTTGTATTCTAGCCCAAATGAAGCAGGAGCTAGCTTTGTATGGGGCAGCTAAAGTTGGCCGCTTACAGTGTTAGATTTAAAGGGAAGTCTAAAGAAAGGCGGGCGCTGAAAGGTGCATCATCAATGGGCATGCAACACATGTTGCAGCTGGCGTAATAATACTGCAATCGTTTCTATTGGCAACTAACATGAAGGTCAAAGAGCAGACTGCCATAATGCTTCGCATGCCAGCCATGCCTCCGTGTTGGCAGTGGGTCCCGGCTGGGTGGGCGGGAAAAGTTTCGAGTTGCTGCTAAACTTGCGGCGCTTCCAAGTTGCAAGTCGCAAGTCGCAAGTTGCAAGTTGGCCAGCACGCGAATTTTGTCGATTATGAGTTGTTGCTGCAGCTGGAGGATACAATTTCGGGACATGCTCAACTAGCAATAATTTGCATGCAACTCTCGAGTGGCTGTGGCATGCAACGAGACTGCCTCACGCAAGCCTCATAATAAATTAATTACGGACTCATGTACTGCGGCACAAAAACATGATATGCATAAAAGTGTTAGACGGTATTTATGGCAATCTTTAAGGTCTTTTAATAATTAAATAATATTCGTATTATAAAAGAAAGCTTGAATGGAATTTGGGTGAGATAAAGCATTTACGAATAAAATATATATAGAATAAATATAATATAATTAATACAATTAAAACATTATTTTAATAACATAAGTTTTTTATTTTTTATAATTATATTATTTATTATTATTATTGCATTATTTTCTTTTTATTAATATAGATATTATAAAAACAATATATATTAATATATACATATAAAGAAAATCTGAAATTTGCCTTTTTATTAACATTTGTTAAATTTGCATTATTTTAGAGAAGGAATTTTTTAAAATATGAAATTGAGTTTTTATATTTTAATTTAATATACATAGATATATTATTTCATGTAAATTCAAAGCCTGAACTGATTAATTGCGGTAATTGCTTCGATCAAAATGCAATTTAAATTCGGTATTATTAAATATCCAATTTAACTTAAATTTTCTTTTAATTTTATTTTTAAAACACTTTCATTTGACTTTGTGCTCAGCTGTAAAGTTTTTCTCACGAAAATTTTAGTAAATGTTTTTTAAATTGTAATTATGCCAAAAGCCTTTGTAGCTCATGCTCAACCCAATTTAAATCAGTTCTAGCCATTATTTTTTATCCCAGCAAGGAAACGGTTTTTTTGTTGTTTTACAGTTTTTTAATGTTTTTTTTTCTGTATATTTGTCAACGCCGATAATTTCATTTGCGCTATTTTGGTGGCTGCCACTTCCGCTGACAATAAAATTAACTACGGATTTAATTAATTGCGGTTTGCACTTTTCGCCTTTTAACCAGTTTCGTGTGTGCAGTTACAAATTATTCCTTTATGGCTTTACTTTGTTGCTGTTTTTGTTATTGTATTTATTTTATATATATTTTACGTGTTTTTTTATTGGCGAGTTTGGCTGATTGTAATTTTTATAGGAAATCAGTTTTTAATGAAATTTGCCTGAGCATTCGTGAAAAGCATAAAATAAATTATTTATTAAACTTTTTCAGCCAGCAAAAAGGCGCATTTTTCCGGATATATGAAGAATGTGAGCGACGACCTTTGTATTGATACTATTTTTTTTTTATTTATTTTTTTTGTTCTCAAATATTTAATGTTATTATCAGCATAATAAATATAAAGCGTTTGTTATTATTGTTTTTGTTTTTATATAATTGAGGAAACTAGTAGAATTTAATGTAGTATAAGGTTACTTATGTACGAACTGAAAATATTGGTATTTGACCCAAATTTATATGTTTAAATTCTGGAGTTGCTTAACCCAACCTCCAACATAATTATTTTCTTTATTAAGTGTATATTAACATATTGACTTGGCTTCTTATCTTATAAGATAAAATATAACATTTTACATACATGTAAAATATTTTGTTATCAGGCCATAAGCATACATGCACGTATATGTATATATGTAATTCCCCAAATTTACCCACTCTCATGCTAATGATGCACATTTTCAGATCAGATCAGATTTTTTTTATTATTTAATTTTGCTTCAATTAAATATCGACTCTGAACATTTTATAGCAATTTTCGGTATCTTATAACGGGTCAGTTTTGCTGCCAGGTTTATGAGACAATTTCCATGGATATAATGAGTCTTTATGGGGCATAAAAATGCCGCTTGTAAGATGAGAAGGCAAGGGCACGACCAGGCGATGAAATTCCAATCACCTGTCTCCAGCATTTAATTCGATTTGTGCGCTCTGCCTTCGGCCTGTGTTCGGGACAATCGATTGAAATTCGGGCAGCTACAAAAGAGCAAAAACACGTTCGTTCGTCCGTCCACATACCTCTATTTTATGTGGTCCATAATGTTTTCGTTCTATTCCGCTCTCGCTCTGTTTACATTTTCCACTCGAGGAACTCGAGTGCTGCGCTTTTTCTGTTCAAATTGATTTGGTTCTCTAGGTTTTTTTCTATTCTTTCAGCTCGTTTTCTTTTGCTGTTACTGTGAATTTCGATTTTTATGGTCGTCAACAAGCGCTTAAAGTGGCTAAACGTGTAACGCTTGAGGGTCTTGGGACAGCGAATTGGCTGTCAAACGGCTCGAAAGTCGCGTGGCTAATTGGAACAGAGATTTGATAAGCAGAATTGCTGGGCAAACTTTAAAAAGCCGAATTTATCTTCTACTTTTCTTCTGCTCAGTGGCAGGCTCGAAGATGTAAAGAAAAAGTCTACTGTTACTCAATAAAGAGTTTGTGTAATGTAATTTAAATATAAATATGAAACGTATTAAAATATATACCGCTGTGAAAAATAAAATAACACCACTTCATCTAAACAAATATATTCTGAGATTCATTCCAAAATCTATTTATTTATAGAACTTGAAATGTTTAGTGTAAGTACTATAATTAATACAAAGCTTTTAATCCTTTTAGGGTGACTGACTGTACTTTTTTATTTAATTGTTAAAAATACAACACAAACAAAATAAATAAATAAAAAATAAACACAATAAAACCGAAAAATAGCATAAATAAACAAAAATACTTTAAAAATACCGAAAAATTACCAAAAATAATATCCCCATTAATCCTTTTTCCGTGAATGTCGGTATTTTATATTTTCACAGCTGTAGACATCGTATATTTAAAGCAAGCATTTAAAGACGAAATTACTTATTTAATTACATACCAAAAAATTCAAAAATAGCGAAAAATACCATAAATACAACAAAAAAAATAAAAAAATACTGAAAAAATACCAAAAGTAATATCACCATTAATCCTTTTTCCGTGAATGTCGTTATTTAATTTTTTCACAGCTGTAGACATCGTAAATTTAAAGCGAGTATTTAAAGTCGAAATTACTTATTTAATTCCATACCAAAAAACTCAAAAATAACGAAAAATATTATAAATACAACAAAAAACTTAAAAAAAAAATACCGAAAAAATACCAAAAGTAATATCCTCATTAATCCCTTTTCAGTGAATATCGTTATTTCATTTTTTACAGCTGTATACATCGTATATATGAGGAGAGTATTTAAAGACAGACTTATTTACTTAATTCCATACCAAATAAATACAAAAATATCGAAAAATACCATAAATACTAAAAAATACTAAAAAATACCAAAACTAATATCCTCATTAATCCCTTTTCCGTGAATATCGTTATTTTATTTTTTACAGATGTATATATCGTATATTTAAGGCGAGTATTTACAGACAGAATTTATTTATTCAATTCCATACAAAAAAAATAAATAAAAAACACAAAAATATCGAAAAATACCATAAATACTAAAAAATACTAAAAATACTAAAAAATACCAATACTTATATCCCCATTAATCCCTTTTCCGTGAATATTGTTATTTTATTTATTTCACAGCTGTATTTATCGCATATTTAAATCGAGTATAGACAGAATTATTTATTTAATTCCATACCAAAAAAACATTATACCCTGATTTACCGTTTTAATTGGGTTCAGGGTATAAGAACACACAAATACCGAAAAATACCATGAATACAAAAATTACTTAAGATACCGAAAAAATACCAAAAATTATATCACCATTAGTCCTTTTTTACTGAATACTGTTATTTTATTTTTTCACAGCTGTATAGATCGTATATTTAAGGCGAGTATTTATAGCCAGCCTTATTTATTGAATTCCATAATATTTATAATTGTTCTCTTTAATTGCTCCACTTACCAAATAATTATGAAATTCAACTATGATTTGACCCATTGTGTCGTCATTTGAGAAATGCAAATATGCTGAAATGTCTTAAATAAACAATGCAAATGCTCAGACTAATGAAGCCAATTAAAATAATCAATGCAATGCATATTATTTATCTGCCTTTGACCTCAATAAGGCAGCGCCCAGAAGGCGATTGGCAATTGATTATCGCAGTTAGGATAACAATGTTATTTCTCTTGGGGCATCATTTCTGGGGCAATCGGAATGCAATTAAAATTTCAACTTGCAACTTCTTGGGTTTCAATCGGGCTAGTTAAAACAATTATGTGGCATTTGGTTAATGCAAAATGCATTAGAGCATCGAGTGCAATGCCCCGTTTGGATAAATGGCATAAGATAAATGGACAAATGTCGCCAGACGAGCTAACTAATGACATTTGGTGCAAATATGCAAAATGCAGTCAGGCAGCGATTGTGGTTGAGCGGTGAGTGTGGTGTTGAAGAGGAGGGGGAGGGGGAGGGGTGTCTGGTTGCTTGGCAGAGGGCAACTCGGCTCTCGGCTACTGCACGTACACGTACATTTTCTTCATCAATGATTAATTGTTTTGACAATTTCGGTCTGGCAGACATCACTTTCAAATTCCTTGCCATGTCTGACAGTCAGCCCAAAAGCGAGTGCGTCGTTCAAAATATCGCGCGAGCAAATGCAAACGCCGGAGTTGAAGCTGCAACAGCCGCACTCACATCAGTTTGCGGCATTTGTTGTCATAGCAACTCTGCAACGTTTTGCTGTCTCTCACGGCCCCCCGATAGTGCCCCGCCCACCCCCATCTCACACAGTACGTGGTATTTTTGTGGCTGCTGCTGCTGCTGCTGCTGACGAATGCTCCCAAATTGATGTATGTATGATTTTGCCAGCAGCAAATGCTGCCCGTAACGGAACAATTTGTGGGCATTGGGTCAGCCGGAGTGGCAGACAGACTGCATAGAGCATAGTTTGTCAGATATCTGAAGATTTATAATGGGGCTTCTGCCTGGGCACAGATTTAATGGCATGGCTTCACTCCTTGCCCTGCACTCGTTATGCTTTAACTGCTGCTGTCCATTGAAGTCGATTTCAATAAATAAGAAGTGTAGTGCCTCAACCCCTTCATCGCTCATACTTGAGCTTAAAGTCTACTCTATTCTATCATTGTATAAAATCAAAGCTTCTCTCTCTCTCTCTCTCACTCAGTCTCTTCTTCCGTCTAAGCCCAATTTTGAAAGTGTCAGTCGCAGTTGGAGCAACTTTCATGGACGTTTCACACTTTTTAGCCCGGCAGGTGATAAACTTTCACTAGATAAATCTATTTAGCTGATTTCCCGCTCGTCTGTTCCACTTAAACCAATTTCCTTTTTAGCTACCAAACGAATTAAACTTAAAATAAATAAAGTAAAACCCAACAACAACAACAAAAGCAACAGCAACAGCAGCAGTTTGGGTGTAGTTTAAATGCTGGCGAGTGCTCGTAAAACTTTCATTTGACCCTTGTCACGGCACCACCCATTGATGACACCACCACCCACTCACACACCCTCTCGGCAAGGGTGGGCAGTGCACACAACGCAACACTGTTGTCGTGTAATCAACAGAAAATTGGCACCCGTCGATGTCCAAGTGCTTGCCGTCTATGTCAGCATCGTTTAGCCCTGTGCTGGGCAGGAGGTGGGGAGCTGACCCCTTGACCAGCTGGCCAGCTGGCCGGCTGACCGGCTTAGTGGAGGGTTGTTTGTACTACTGTACCCGAAAGTTGACTTGCCCCAATAAATTGTCGTCTTAGACGCATAGTTGTTGCCTAGTTCTAGGCGTTCACATTAATTTGCCTCCTTTTGCACACAGTATCATGTAGTCGCTGGCCCATTTCGTTTATCATTTCGTTCCATAAATTATGCACTTTGGGTCTGTAGTAGTCTGCAGTAGCTTTTCGGCTAGCAAATGCATTTCACTGACCGCCTCGCACGTGTCTAGCATTTCATTAATTTATATGCACTAACCGGCTGGCACTTGATGCTAATTACCTGTAGTACCCTGACCCCGGCCCCTGCCCCGTCCCTGCACCTGCCCTGGTCAAATAGTTGTTGCAACTAAGCTCGCACCTCGCCAGCTGTCGGCGCATTACGTGCGGGATAATTAAAACGATAAGTGCAGTCGGCTCGGGTCCACGGTTAATATTCAGCTTAGAGTAGCCATGCGTAGGCGGTGGCAAGCTCATGTTGCAAGCTGTTCCACGCGACACGTTCCACGGGCCGAGTGCGGCAACAGCTGGAACTGAAACCACCTGCAACTGGAGCGATTTACGTGACGGCAGTGCACAGCGACTGCCTGGCAATAAATTAGCATTTGCAAGAGTTTTTCCAAAAACTGCATATTTAAGTTAAATTACTAAAAATTTTCCAATTGAAATCTCTAATCCTTCGCTGACTCTTTAAAGCGCCTGCTGACACACATTGAACGCGGACTGACACTTCTTGGCTTTATTTATGTTACATTTATGTGTGCTACATTTTCCGTTGACCGCTTTCCGTTTTCCCGTTTTTCGTGTACAAATTTCGCCAGCTCTGCACAATTTTTTGTTTCGGCCAGTCATGCTGTCCATTTCCTAAATACATTTATCTCCCATCAAGCTCTCCATTTAGTTTTGTGCAGTCAAGAATTGTGCGAGCGAACCACATGAATTTCAGGGAAAATGCGTGGCCAACGGGTTGTTGGCCCATAGGCGTCATTGAGACGGCGGCTCCGGTCCCTAGGCGCCAGCTAAACGCGATCTGCAGTGCGTTGTCCGTTTTTATATGATTTTTAATTTATTTGTATACGTATAGAAATATATATAGAAATATATATAAATATGCTGTATACTCTACTTGGAGTGTAAATAGGTGCATATTAGCTTGGCTATCTATTGTTATAGAAACTGAAGTTATTAATATGAGCAAGCTGAAAAATTCATATATTTATTCACATAGATAGAAGTTTTTCTATTAGTCTATTTCTTCCACAATGCTTGGCAGAGTCTCGACTTTTTCCTTCAGTCTTTTTCAGCTCATATTCATATGTGAGCAAGTATTGTGCAGTCGCCTATGCCCGCTTTCAGCTGTTTTCTTTTTGTTTGGCTGACCAAATGGTGCCAACTAGACGCTGCGCAAAAATTGTTAACGATTTGCCAAGTAAATGTAAATTGGGTGCAATGCACGACAGTGCGTATGCGTGATGTTTGCCAGATAGACAATATAAAAAAAAAAAAAGAAAAATATATGTAAATAAATGAAAAGAATGGGGACAGCTTACATCTGGACTTGGGCTAAACAATTTTTTTTGGCAAAGTCTTCGCATTTTTTAAAGTTAAAACTAGAATCTAAATAGAAAATGCCAGAAAATGTAGATTACATAACCTAAGATATGCAGGCTTTACGAATAACTGAGAATAAAGTTACATTTTAATTAAATATTAATAAAATCATATTCAAGTAGTTTGTTAGTTTATATTAGCGTAAACAGAAATTGGCCCAGTATAATTTTAGCTATTCGATTATATATTCTCTCCATCCCTTTTATTGCTTACTTGATATCAATTTGATTATGGAATCTCTGATTTTCTGGTGTCTACGCAAAATAATAAAATAAATCATTCAAATCTTCTAATACCTCACATATCCTAACATACTAACTAATGTCTCAAACATTGTAAATTGCACAGCTCAAGCAAACTCTTAGCCCTGCTGTCTTTAATTTGAAAACTTCCTTTTCTGTTGTTATTTAGTGAGTATTTGCCAATTGTGAATTATTGTAGAGAATCAAATGAAATGCAATACGCGTGGCCATAAATCATTGAACGGAAATCCCAGTTACAAATTCTATGCATGCAAATCAATTGCTCAATTGTTTCAATTGAGGCGCAGTCAATACAATAAAATACGAATATGCCCATCCAATCCCTAGACCTGACACGCGGCTCAACCAGGGCGCAGCGGGCACAGCAAAACAAGTCGCTGGCCATAAATAAATATAGCATAAGCCCAGCGAAGCCCTTCGTTAAAAAACGTCGGAAAAATACAAAAAACGAGAAAGAGGCGAAACAATAATCGCACATAGAATATAAATTTCTGTGCGCTGCAGCACAATAAACTTAATTTGCAAATTCAATTTAAATAATACCACACAGCGAGCAGAGCTAAAAAATATATATGTACCTTACACATTGTACACACACATGTATATATACATACGTATATACTTTTTAGTACATCAGCAATATATATATATATATACATATTGCGAGTCTATATAAAACATCACCGCAACAAATTCAATTGTCTGGATTTAGTTTTGTGCCAGCTGCTTCTTTTTTTTGCCAGCACGAAGGATTAAATTTGTTTAACTGGCATAAATTGTTGGAATTGAAATTGTTTTCTATTGCCAGTGGAATGTGCGCTCCGATAAAGAACAGAGTAATATAGAAAAAAAATTAAAATATATAAAAAGTTGTATGAGAGCATATTTTAAGTTAGTTTAAAAAGACATTTTTTTTTCTCATATGCGAATGTTATGTAATTGGCATTTGCATGTGGGAAAAGCACATAGTTGATACAAGGTTTCATTTGGGTTTTTTATTTTTATGAATGTATATTTATTTATATATTATTAAATAAAATTTCCTAGCACTAACAAAAATATACACATACATTTTCATTATTTTAATGCCTAGAAAATTTACTCAATAATAAAAAAATAAATTTATAATAATAAAATGTAGTACCTAGATGAAACTATGGACATCACTTTGATTCATATAAACTGAGATGTTTTTTTTTAGCATTATTAAATTTTACTATTAGCTCAAGACGATTCACACGAGCTTTAAATTAATCGCTTAATCTTTTATCTAATCGACTGATTATATATTTTTCATAATCCACATATTCATGCAATAAAAAAATATATAAGATAAAGTTTTCTCAGTTTCAAGAAAAAGCAATTCTCGTTCTTAAATAATCTCTTGAGTTTGCGCATGTCGTAATTTTTTGCAGCTGCAAAAATGAAATTGAATTTAATGCTTGAATTATTTTAATTTCCTTTGGACACCGACCGTGTCCAGCGTAAACTAATAAACGACAAAGGCACGTACGCACCTCTCACAATAAACTTGCTGCGGCTGCGAATGCGGCTGCGTCTACGGCAATTGCTGCAAATGATGAAATGCAGCACTGTCAGCCACATTGATGACATGTGTGTGTGTGTGCGTATGTGTGGATGCATGGATTCATTGCCCAGCCACAAATGGCATTGACAACTTGTCGCGTTTGAGGTGCGAGAAAGCGGAAATTAAAAGATGGCAGGCACAATATACCAAGCTGACTTGCATGGGAAGGCAGGCGAAAGCCAGCACACTTTTACCATAAATTACAAAAAAATGCAAATAATTAAATATATGCAAGATAATCAAAGAAAATATATACAAATGGTAGGCAAAAATATATTAACAGCTGCCAGCTGAAGTTAAATTTGTATTATATGTATAAAATAAAAAAAAATAATAATAAAAAAAAAAAAAAAAAAAAAAAAAAAAAAAACATTAAGAATTTTAAATTCCAACATGGGTAGAGTTACGTATAGCGATTTGTGTTAAATTAAGTGTTCGTCGAGTATAAAATAAAATACAAATTTAAATTAAATTTTAAAATGTTTAGGAGTACATATTTCTTCACAAAGTCAAAGAATAAAGCAACGAAATATATCTGAAAATTCATTACACTATATAATATACGAAATACATAATTGAATTAATATATAATTGAGTTTCTCACTACTTATTATTATTATTATTATAATTTTATTTTTTTTTTTTACTTATTTTTTATAATTTCTATGGTCCAGTAATTGAAATGTTTCTAATTGCATTCTGAACAGATTATTTTAATTGTTTCAGCTTGACAGATCTCAGTTCAGATTTTGAAATATTAACTTGAAAAAAAAAAAAAAAAAAAAAACAACAAAAAACAAACAAAAAAAAGAAGACAATAAACTAAAGGTGGCTTGAAGATGGGGGCGCCAGCTCCCCGCGTATCGGACAGCCGCAAGAAGTCTTATGACAATGGGCGCAGGGGCTCGTCGTTCTCAGTGGAAGTGAGGAACTGTGTTATCGATATTATAAGGAAGCTAAAAGGGTTCCGGTCAAACAAATCGCATCAGCCATTGGTCGAAATGGATATCGCCAACTTGTGCCACGCGGCACGACAGTTGTTTCTCGATGAGCCGATGCTGCTGCATGTGGAGGCACCGTTGCGCGTCGTTGGGGATATACATGGCCAGTTCTCAGATCTGCTGCGCATGCTAGAGCACTGCAGATACCCGCCTGAAGCCTCATATCTCTTTCTGGGCGACTACGTGGATCGGGGCAAGAACTCGGTGGAAACGATAACGCTCTTGCTGTCCCTCAAGCTCATCTATCCCAATAAAGTGTTCCTGCTGCGCGGCAACCACGAGTCGCAGTCCCTAAATCGGGTCTATGGATTCTACGACGAATGCAAGCGCCGCTACACGGTCAAGCTGTGGAAGACGTTTGTCGACTGCTACAACTGCATGCCGGTGGCAGCGATAATATCGGATCGGATCTTTTGTTGTCACGGCGGCTTGAGCCAAAGCCTAACCAAGTTGGACGACATTAATGCGCTGATTCGCCCCACCGACGTGCCGGAGGAGGGTCTCATGTGTGATCTGTTGTGGAGCGATCCGGATATTTACAAGTTCGGCTATACGGCCAGTGATCGTGGGGTTAGTTTCCTCTTCGGACGCGATGTGATTGATAAATTCCTGCGCAAATTTGATTTTGATCTGATCTGTCGGGCCCATCAGGTCGTCGAAGATGGCTATGAGTTTTTTGCCAAACGTCAACTGGTCACCATATTCTCGGCGCCCAATTACTGCGGCATGTTCGATAATGCCGGAGCATCAATGGGCGTCGATAAGGATCTGGTGATTACGTTTGACGTGCTGCGGCCATCCAAGCAGAGATCATCCAAGGAGCGCAGATCACAGCCGAAAGAGCGCAATGCCCTAATCATAAACTGAGCACACCGAATCCCAACAGCTCGGATGCCGTGCGGCATCTGTCAGGATTTATTGTCACATTGAACACACATTTTCTACCATTTCAATTACACAAGCGGATTCCTGAACTCATCTCATATGTTTGCAATCGATCAAATTGTGCGCTACCTAGTCAAAATCTCGTAAGCTCAAGGAGTTGCGATCGTATCTGAATCAAAGGCGCCTTTCGGAATGACACACGCGACGACACCACCACACAATGGCCAGCAGACCCGTAACTCCGGCATGCTCGATCCGGCGAACATTGATCAGATGATATTGACGATTATCGAGGTGCGTCGCGTTAAGCAGCTGCATCTCACAGAGGCGGACATACGGGGGCTCTGCCTGCGCTGCAGAGATGTCTTCCTCCAGCAGCCCATGCTGCTGGAGCTCTCGGCGCCAGTAAAGATCTGCGGCGATTTGCATGGCCAGTTTACGGACCTGCTGCGCATGTTCGACTACGGCGGCTATCCGCCGGCCTCGAACTATCTGTTTCTGGGCGATTACGTTGATCGAGGCAAGCAATCGATTGAGACGTTGTGCCTCCTGCTGGCCTACAAGGTCAAGTTCCCGCAGAACTTCTTTGTGCTCCGTGGAAATCACGAAAGCGCTGGCATCAATCGCATCTATGGCTTCTACGACGAGTGCAAGCGGCGCTACACGATCAAGCTGTGGCGCACCTTTGTCGACTGCTACAACTGCATGCCAGTGGCGGCCATTGTGGACACTAAGATCTTCTGCTGTCACGGCGGCCTCAGTCCCGAGCTGAACAGCATGGCGCAAATCACCAAGCTGCAGCGCCCCTGCGAGGTGCCCGACAAGGGCCTGCTCTGCGACCTGCTCTGGGCCGATCCGGATGCCAAGATCATGGGCTGGAGCGACAACGATCGCGGCGTGAGCGTCACCTTCGGTGCGGACACGGTGGGCAAGTTTGTGCATCGCTTCAAGTTCGATCTGGTCTGTCGCGCCCATCAGGTCGTCGAGGATGGCTACGAGTTCTTTGCCAAGCGTCAGCTAATCACCATCTTCTCGGCCCCGAACTACTGCGGCGAATTCGATAATGCCGGCGCCATGATGTCCGTCGATGAGTCGCTAATGTGCTCGTTCTTTGTGCTCAAGCCATCCAAGAAAGTTGGCCTACGGAAAGTGGTATCTAAATAGAGCGATGCGCTCATAATACTGTGATATTGATATATTCTCGCGTGAGCTACAATTTTACAAATTATTTTGTATGTTTCTCTTTAGGAACACCTTTTAGGCTTGTAACATATCATGGACATGGAAAATTGATTGGTTTTTAGAAGTATAAGGTGTATAGCAGAATTATATCTAGTTGTAATAAATTCATATTCATGACCCAAAGACTGTCATAATTTTAGTATGAACAAGAAGAATCGATTTGCAGAATTCAAAATGATCAATAAAATCCAACTGTCTTGTTTCTGTAATTTCAAAATAAAATTGCATTGTGTTTTTACATTATTTTCATGATATAATAAATTATAATGATATAATAAATTATAATTCAGTATAATTCAGTGATGAAATTATGTTTTTATTATAATAAATTGTTATGAATTCATATATGATTAATAATTATTTGAAAATATTAGAAAAGAGAAGCGGGCTTGACAAAAAAAAAAAAAATAAAAAAAAAAAAATGATAATAATAATAATAATAATAAAATATAAATAAAAAATCCGACATATTTTACTTTTGAAATTAATTTTAATTTTACATTAATTTTATTTTCTTATAAGAAATGAAATGAATTTTTTCCTTTATAGATTTGGGCACCTGCCACCTCCGTTGGCTGCTGCTGTAATCGCAATCGCAGCTGATAGCTGCATGCAGCTGTCACAACAAACCGCCCGTTAACCCGGCTGCTGTTGGCCAATTTATTTGGCCCCGTTTGTGGCTGGACACGGCCTGGAGCCCCAAGTCGCCCGGCCAGTTGCTGACAGCGACAGGCCGCATATGAAATCTATTAGTTCAAACCAACTGCAATTGCTAACTGCCCAAATAGCCAAATGGACAACTGTGGAAACTCTGGGAACTCCCACTGCGTAGCCTGTTTTTGTTTTCGTTGCCTGTCCGCGCCACAGAGCAAACAAATTTAATAAAGCATTGCAGCGGCTGGCTGCCTGGGCTGGACTGGGCCGGCAGCGAGTCGTGTGCTGTAAATTATGTGCAACAAATAAATTATATTCAGCTCTGTCATTTGATTAAAATGTTTAACTGCCAGCCGCCAATGGAAAATAAATTGCACTGATGTTACACGCCGACGGGCCTCAAGGCGGGCCAATCTGTTGCATGCAACATTGCAGGCATTGCAGAGAGCCGACATTTGTCGCCAAAGAGAAGCTGCACTTAAATGTTATTACAATAAAAAAATTAATTTAATAAAATATATTTTAAATTTTCCTGAATATTTTAATAATACAAAAAATAGTGAATTATAGTAATTTAAATATAAAATATTTATTTATGTTTGTATTTATTTATAAATAAAATTAATTTGAAAAAAAATATTTAATTATGATTATTAGGGAAAATACTTTTTTTTTTTGAAATTTTAATAAAAGAAATTTTTAATTTTTGAAAAAATATTTTAATATTACAATAAACAGTAAATAGTAGTAATTTAAATGTTAAATATTTATTTATATTTGTATGTTTTCTTAATTTATAAATAAAAATACTGAAAAAAAAACTAAAAATTAAATATATATAAAAATAAATATATAAATAAAATATTAAATTTATTAATACGAGATATAGTTAATAGTATAATAAATAATATACCTAAATATAAAATTTAAATAATATAATAAAAATGTTAAATATGTAAAAATTCATTTTTAATGTGTTGTATACATACATTAATAAATAATAGTAATATATAATATTTATGAAAGACAAAACATATTTGTGTATTATATATTGAAATTCAATTTAAAGACACCAATCTTAAATGTTTATAGCAATATGAAGTTTCAGTTTGCTATAGAAAGAACAAAATATTCAAAAAATGTCCATTATTATGCCTTATATCATACTCAATGATTATCCCACATGTATGTCTGCCAAAAGCTAATATTATTTGTTTACAGGCTGGCTAGACATAGAAACATTTGAGCCGAAACTCTTTTGGTGGGCAAAACTCCGTTTAAAGTGCCTTCAGGGAATAGACGGCAAAAGCCTTGTGCGTCTGCCACGTCAATTTCGTGCTCGAATAAAGTTGAAAAGTGAAATTTGGCAGCCAGGAATAGCAACTCAACCTAATCGAGCCCAGGCGAACCCAACCCAACCCACGCCGACCTGGCAAAAAGTTTTGAAGAAATTGCCAAACGCAACCAGTGGAAATAAAATGCAAATGGAAACTGGAAACTGGCGCAGTTTAAGATTTAACCCATCATTGGCCTCTGGACAGTGCACAAATTGAAATTCAGGTAACGTCCGAATGCTAGGCACAATAGACTGCACATAAATGCGTAACTTGGCCAAAACGAGCGCCCAGTTCGACTGCAATTTGTCCACTTGATGTGGCGGCCATCAAGATTAGCCACAGCTGACAATTTGTGTGGTCAACTGGCGGCACTTTATGAACTTATCGCCATTCGAATGAAATGGCCAAATGGCCAACAAACAAGTCGACAAACAATTTGATTTGCTCTTAATTGCTGGACATGGCTGAAAGCAATTACGCTTAGATTTATGAACGCAATTTAGTGGTCAGCAATTTTATTCGAAATTACCAACCCAAAAAAAAAAAGAAATTAAATAAAATAAAAAAAAAACAAGAAAAACGCAGAGCTACTGTACTGTATCGCGATATGATAGAGGCTTAAGATAAATTTTATTTAGTCGTGAGTAACATAAAACTTGATCCTTTGGTGGGCAACTAACTTAATTTATATTAGAGATAGCCCCATAAGTCTTAAAGAGGGCTTGAAAGACAATTTATGAGGACTTTGTGACTTATTTTATTTGTAATATAAAACTAAACTATATTTATCTCAGCAATATCAGAGGCTTGGGATGTACAAATTTGAAAAGGAATTTTATTCCGTTTAATGAGCATTGAACAGAATATACACAATGTTTTAATAATTATTATATATGTATTAAATTTTATTATTATATAATTTTTTAAAATTATTATTATATAGTTATATATATATATATATATATATATATATATATATATATATATATATATATATATATATATATATATATATATATATATATATATATATATATATATATATATATATAGTTTTATATATTTTGATTGATAAATAATAATTATGTATATTTATTAATAATATAGTATATATAACTAGTTTTAATTTAGCAAAGATATACAACATATTAAAGCCTTTTCACATATTTAATATGCAGGTATATTTGGATATATTTTCTACTGACATCAACTTTTTTTGTTAAAGAATTCCATTTTATGTATGATTCGCATTTTTAAATATTGTTTTAATTTTCTGTTGCTTTTAGTGACTTTTATTGGAGTATGGAATGATGATATTCAAAATGGGATTTGCTTTATTGCTGTGTAAAGCTGAGGAATTCTTTCATTATTGTGTTGAGAAATTTTACATTGAAAATGTATTGTACATATCTTGCTACTGAAAATGGGCATAATCGCTATAATTTTAATTGTATTTGATCGAGTGGAGGTGAGATACAAAAATATGATTAGGAAATTATATGATTTAAGAGGTGACAAGACAATAGAGGCAGACAGGAAGATAGAGATGGACGCCTAGATAATCGGAAGGCAACTCGCACGAGTCTCCAATAATATTGTTATCCTTACACAAAGGGAAATTCAAAAATATTTTATTTTTGTAAATATTTTCGTTTTAATTTATTTAGATTTGTTTTTGTTTCGTATGTACAACTATTTTAATTTAATGTTATGGCATGGCGTATCGATGGGTGGCTCAGTTGCCGCTGTAGCTGACGACCAGCGACCAGGCGAGCGTGAGTGCTAGGCCAATGCCGCCGAGGGCAGTGGCGCCATTGAACTTGTTGGTGTTGCAGCCGATTTCGGAGCACTGGATGCAGTTCTCGCTGTCGTTGACGTCGCACTCCACCTGGGTTCTGCAGCCGCGCTGGATGTAGCCCTCGGGATCGCGGGACGAGACACAAGTGTCGTCGGCCGCATAGATGGGACAGATGGCCAGGTGGTTGGGATCCTCGCTGCAGTCCTCGTTGGCTACTGAATTGCAGATGTGACAACGGAGCCGGCCGTCGGGGAATATGTCGGCGTTGCACTTGTCGCCGGCGCAGCCAACACAGGTGCCGTTGGCCACACAGGCGCTGCCCTCGCTGCTGCTCAGACTGTTCAGGCAGCCGCGTACGGTGTGCCCCTCTTGCAGTCGCGTCAGGCAGTCCGTCAAGGGGGCGTGGCAGGTTGCCGTGGTGGTCACCTCGGTGGGCGCCTGGGCGCAGTTGGGCGTCTTGCTCGAGTCGCAGGCCACGCAAATGCTGCTGCTTGGCAGGCCGCTCAGCACATTGCAGTCCTTGGTAGTGCACTCGTACAGCTGGTTCGCCGAGCGCCACTCATCCAGATCGGAGCTCCTCTGGGTGCTCGCACAGCCCAACAGCTCCACATTGCCGTCCTTGTACTTGGCAAAGCAGAAGTCGTTCGCCACATACGCGGTGCAGTACTCCGCATGGCTGGCGGTGCAGTCGCTGTTCGAGCACACGTGGCAGCTGAGACGGTCCGCTGGGTAGGGGAATGTGTTGCAGTTGTCGCCAGCGCAGGCGGCGCAGGTGGTGCCGCTGCCATCATCGCTGCAGACGGGCCGGTCGAAGGGCTCCTTGTCGTCGAGACAGCTGCGGATGACAGTCGTCTGCACCAGGGCCACCAAGCAGTTGCCCTGGCACTGGCGTGTGCTCAGCTCTGTGCTCTGCGGATAGCTGACGCACTGAGCGTTTGTCGTCGAGTTGCAGTAGATGCAGCTGGTCAGCTCGGCTGTGCTCCAGGCAACGTTGCACTCGTTCGACTTGCAGCTCACACACAGTTCGGGATTACGGCGGCAATAGCGATCCTCGTAGTCGTCCACATCGTCGGCACAGCCGCGCCGGCGCACCGTCACGCCATCCAGCTCGAACACCGTCTTGCAGTCCTGCTCGATATTCAGGCTGCACTGCACGGCCGGGCCCAACGAGCTGTGGCAGTGCTCGCCCTCGCAGGCGTGGCACTTCAGGGGCAACGCCTGGAACAGGCCGTGCTGTCCGTCGTCTACGCGGTTCAGCAAGTCAATCGAGTTGCACTGGTTGCCCGAGCAGCTGCGGCAGGTGCGATAGTCGCTGCTGCTGCAGCCGATGGCGCTGCTGCAGCCGCGCGTCGTCACGCCGTTCTCCAGTTTCGTTTGGCAGGTTTCCGTGTCGCTGACCCAGGGGCAGACCGCGGTCTGGTCGGGATCGGAGGTGCAGCTGCTGTCGTCCGCCGAGCTGCAGCCGTAGCACTGCAGCCGATTGGCCGGGAAGATCTATGGAACAGAGTCTCTTAGTCTATCGCCTGTCGCACAACTATTGAAACTCACCTCGCGATTGCAGCCGTCCAGTGCACAGACTGTGCAGTTCTCGCTGTTGCCCAGCAGGCAGTCAGCAAACTGAGTCTGATCCAGGTCGTAGAGGCAGCCTCGGGTCGTAGCACCATCTGAAAGGAACCGTTTGAAAAGTCTTTCCCAGGAATCTCACATCGATTGTCTGGCTTACCGTTCTCCAGCCTGGTCACACAGTGCGTATGCGGCAGCTGACTGCAGGTCTGGAAGCTCTCGATGGCCAGGGGCGTGGTCGCACACGTGGGATCCACGCGGGAGTCGCAGACGGCGCAGAGCACGTGCCGGATGTTGGTCAGCACGTTGCAGTTGTCGCCCTGGCAAACGGAGATGCGCTTCGTCTTGATCACACTCTCCAGATCCTGGTTGCGGAACGAGCTCAGGCAGCCGGACTGCTGAACGCTGTTGGTGTCGTCGAACCAGAGGAAACAGCTGTCGTCCTGCTTGTAGATGTCGCACTGTCTGCTCGTCGGCTCCTCGCAGCTGGCGCCCTCGCAGTGATAGCAGCTGAGCCGGTCAGCGGGCACAGCTTGGACATTGCAGTCCTCGCCGGCGCAGGCCACGCAGTGCTCGTCGTTGCCGCTGGCGCAGATTAGCTGATCCGCCGGCTCTTTGTCATCCAGGCAGGTGCGCACCAGATCCAGGCCGGCCTCGGTGCTGCCAAACAGCGCCGACATGCAGCGGCCCTGGCACTGGCGACGTCGGTGGGCCGTGCTCGTCGGCTCCCACAGGCAGGACTTGCTCTTGGTGCTGTCGCAGTAGATGCAGCTGTTGTACTGCGTGATCTCAGTCGCATTGTTGCACTCGTTCGACTTGCACAGCGGGCACTGGGCCCTGTTGCTGCTGCAGTAGCTGGCGAGCTGCTCATCCGCATCGATGGTATCTTCACAGCCACGGCGGATCACCACATTGGACGCGTCGAAGACGGTTATGCAATCCTGTTCGTTGTTGTCCGCGCAGCGCTCCGTGCTGAGGCTGCTGCTCTCCTGCTGGCAGGCGGCGCCTTCGCAGCTGAGACAGGTGAGGGGCAGATCCTGCCACCAGCCGTGATTGTCGTCCGTTTGGGCCGACAGATCGGCCACATTGCAGCCGTTGCCCTGGCAGATGACGCAGGTCTTCGAGTTGGGCTCACAGCTCAGCTCGGTGGCGCAGCCTCTGTAGGTGATGCCGGCACGCAGATTGGTCACACACGAATCGCCCTCGGCGTACACGGGGCACACGGAGAGGCTGTCGGGCGCCGACTCGCAGTTGGCATTGGCCTCCGAGTTGCAAATGTGGCACAAGGTGCGATCGGCGGGGTACAGCTCCTTGTTGCACAAGTCGCCCGAGCAGGAGGCGCAGCCCGCGGCAGTGCCATTGTAGCAGCCCAGGAACTCGTCCGCCTCCAGGCTGGACAGGCAGCCGCGCTCCGTGGCGCCATCGTCCAGCACACGGGTGTAGCACTCCGGCAGACCCGTCAGCTGGCAGCTGGTGGCGCTGTTCACGTTGCTCGGATTCACGGCGCAGTTGCGATCCGTGCGCGAGCTGCACAGGACACAGGTCTGGGGCTCGGCCAGCGACTCTATCGAATTGCAATTATTGTCCGCGCAGCGGATTAGACGCTTCGAGAGCTGCAGCACGTAAATGTCGCCAAGGCTGAGCTCACTGAGGCAGCCCTGAGCCACCACAGAGCGCTGCTCATCGAACTCAATGTAGCACTCATCGATCTCCCGATAGTTGGAGCAAACGGCCGGCTGGGCATCCTGGCAGTCGTCGTCGCGGCACTGCAGGCAGCTGTGCCGTGTGGCCACCAGATCCGCCGTGTTGCACTTGTCATCCGCACAGCTGGCACAGAACTTGTTGGCGTCCGTGCCGCAAGTCTGGCGATCCGCCTCCTCGATGTCGTCGAAGCAGTTGCGCAATAGAGCGTAGCTCGGATTCTCGGCCTCATCGAAGAGTGGCAGGAAGGCGGACACACAGCGCTGATGGCACGAGCGTGTCCGGGTGATGGTGGCCACGTCCTGGACACAGTTCGGATTCACACTCGAATCGCACACCAGGCACTCCACATAGTCCTTGAGAGTATTGGCCACATTGCAGCCATTGGAGTTGCAGCGCGGACAATTGTCGGGCTGCTCATCGCAGTAATCGGCGCTGGTCGCATCCAGAGCGCTGCTGCAGCCACGTGCGGTGACCACATCGCCGGTGCTATCGAAGACCGTAACGCAGTTGTCCTTGCCGACGCACTGCGTCAACTGGCCGCCGCCCGCGGCGCACTCACTGGCGCTGCCGCAGCTCAGGCAGCTAATGGGCGGCTCCTGCCAGGTGCCCGGCGAGCCGTGCACGTTCAAGCGCTCCAGGTTGATCGTGTTGCAGTCATTGTCGCTGCTGCAGACGCGACAGGTGCTCGGATTGCTGGGATCCGAGCAGCTCAAGCTGGAGCTGCAGCCGCGATAGGTCACCTCATTGAGCAGCGTCGTCACGCACGTGTCCTCGGCCTCATAAATGGGGCAGACGGCGCTGCTGCTGGGCGCTGACGCGCAGCTGGCATCGCTCGCCGAGTCGCACTGATGGCAGCGAAGTCGATTAACGGGAAACACGCTGAGCCCGTTGCAGTTGGTGCCCGTGCACAGCTCACAGTTGTCGGAGGTGCCCATGATGCAGCCGTAGAAGTCGTCGCTGTCCAAGTTCGAGACGCAGCCGCGTGAGGTCCTGCCGGCGGCATCGATGCGCGTGACGCACTGGGTGTAGGGGATCATGGAGCAGATGCTGGTGGTTAACAATTTATTGGGATTGGTGGCACAGCGCGGCTCAGTCAGGGAATTACACTGCAGGCAGCTGTTGGGATTGGGTATGATGTCGGGATGGTTGCAGTTCAGGCCGTCACAGATCAGCAGACGCTGCTGAGCCACCAGCTCGTGGACCACTTGCGTCTCAAAGTCACTGACGCAGCCCATGCCCACGATGCTCATGCTGTCGAATGCCAAGTAGCACTGATCGTTCGGCCTGTAGGCGACACACCTGGCCTTCTCCATGTCCTCGCACTCGGGATCCAGGCACTTGTAGCATTCGTGCGGCGTCTCTATGATATCCCCGGTATTGCACAGAGCACCGGTGCAGGCTGTGCAGTTGGCATGGTTGCCCGCCGCACACTGCTCGCGGTCAGCCAGCTCCAGATCGTCCAGGCAGCCGCGAGTGGGCAGCAGCGCTGAGTCCGCGGCGGAGCTGCGTGGATACATGCCCGTCATGCACTGGCCCTGGCACTGGCGCGTCTTCTTGGGCGTCTCCCAGGCACAGCTCGGCTCCTGCTCGGCATCGCACTGATAGCAATCGACATAGTCGTCCAGGCTCTTGGCATTGTTGCAGCCATTCGACTTGCACTGCGGACACTTGCCGCTGTTCGCCTCACAGTAGTCGAGGTGCTCGGTAAAGATCGCATTGCTGCAGCCGCGGGCTATCACCTGCCCATCCGCATTGAACACGGTGCTGCAGAGCTGCTTGTTGTCGCCCTGGCAGGTCGTGGGCGTGCTCACGCTCGCGCAACTCTCCAGATCGGAGCAGACGAGACAGTCCAATGGCAAATCCTGCCACTTGCCCGGCTCGCCCACATAGCTGCTGCCCAAATCGACGGCATTGCAATTGGCGTCCTCGCAGATGCGACAGCTGGCCACCTGGCCGGGATCGCAGTAGATCTCCGACTTGCAGCCGCGACGCGTGCGTCCATCCTCCAGACTCGTCACACAGCCATCGTCAGCCTCATAGATCGGACAGTAGCCGGCATAGGCCTCGGGCTTGCTTTCGCAGTCGGCGTCATCCCTGGAATCGCAGCGCAGACAGCTCTGCCAATCCGGGGGGAACACCTCGTTGTTGCAATAGTGGGAGTCGCAGACCTGACAAGTTGAGCTGTTGCCACTCAGGCAGTCGTCGTAGAGGTCGTCGGCTGTGTCCATGAGGCAGCCTCGCCGTAAAACGCCATCTATCGGAGGGAATCTCAGAATAAATTGTCCCTGAATTGAGAAAGTCACTTACCTTCGGTGATGTGAGTGTAGCATTCGGGATTCAGGTAATGTTCACAGAGGGCGGCGAGCACGGACTGACCTAGGATGCAATTTGGATAAGTTCCGGAATTGCAAACATTGCAGATGACGCCATCTAGATTCAGAACATCCTTAACATTGCAGTTATCGTCGCTGCATAGGTAGAGGTCGCGACGATTGGCCTGCAGGAAGGAACGCTGCAGATCACTGGCACAGCCCATGCTCTCGATGCGCCTATCTCCGACATGAATGTAGCACTCGTCGTTCGCTCTGTAGGCGGTGCAGATGTGCGGGCTGACCGTCTCACAGTTCTCGTCGTCGCAGTAGTTGCAGCTCAGGCGGATCTCGGGCACCGCCTCCTTGTTGCAGGCGGCACCGCTGCACGACACACAATGCTCCAGGCTGCCTTCGGCACAGGCCAAGCGATCGTCATATTCCAGATCGTCCAGGCAGCCGCGTGCCAGCTCCAGTGGCGAATCCAGCTCAGTTCGATTGCGCGGATAGAGGCCCGTAAAGCAACTGCCCTGACAGGAGACCTGGCGCTTCACATCGCCAATGCTGCGCACACACTCAGCCTGCTCGCTGCCGTCGCACAGCACACAGTCCACATAGTCCGCCAGCTGTTGGGCATTATTGCAGCCCGACGATTTACAGAACTTGCAATTGCCGGAGTTCGCGTCGCAATATTGCGTTAAATCCGTATCCCCATACAGCTGATCGGTGCAGCTGCGCAGCACTACCGAGCCATTGCTGGCAAAGACGGTCGCACAGTTCTGCTGATTGTTGTCGTGGCACTTTTGCAGGGCGCCCAAGCCGCTGCCCTGGCAATCGACGCCCGCACAGGTGTAGCAATTGATCGGCGGCGTCACCCATTTGCCCGGATAGCCAATGTTGATGAGCTCCAGGTCGGCCACGTTGCAGTTGTCGCCCTTGCAGTTGCGGCAGTACTGCTTGTCCGAATCGTCGCACTCGAACTCCGACTGGCAGCCTCTGTAGGTTTCGCCGTTTACCAACTTGACGCTGCAGCCCTGGCTCTCGTCGTACCGCGGACAGACACTGGCAGCATTCGGCGCAGAGCCGCAAGTGGGATCCAGCACCGTGTTGCAGCGCTGACAGCGACGACGATCCGCCGGATAGATCTCCTGATTGCACAAATCACCTTCGCACACATCACAGTTGCCCTCGCCCTTCAGGCAGGCCCTCAGCGCAGCTGTGGCCAAGTTGCTTAAGCAGCCGCGCTCCGTTGAGCCATCTGGGAAATTGAAATTGAAAATTCATTGGAGAACAGAGCTGGAGAGAGCTGCTATCCAACTCACCTGTGAGAACGCGGGTCATGCAGCGAGTGTTGGGCAGGACGTTGCACGTCTCGAACCGCGTGATCTGCGTGGGATCGACGGCACAGTTGACATCGTCAAATGAGGAGCAGACGGCGCAGTCGTTGGGCCTGGGCACGATGTCAAAGAAGTTGCAATTGTTTCCCTCGCAGAAAATCAATTTCTCTAGATTATCATCGATAAATTTATCGTCCAGATCGGACTGACAGCCGAGCGCCGCTACCGAGGCCGTCTCATCGAACAGCATATAACAGCGATCTGTGGGACTGTAGTTGAGGCACACGGCCATTACTGGGTCTTGGCAGTCCAGATCTTCGTTACACGCGTAACAGCTGAGCGAGCTTTGGCTCAGATCGTTCGTGTTGCAGGCGTTGCCTGTACAGGCCACACACTCCTTGTCGCCGCCTGAGGCACACAGCTGCTGATCCTCCGGCTCCTTGTCGTCCAAGCAGCCACGCACCAGCTCATACACACCCAAACTATTCTGCGGCCTGTATGCCGACATGCACTGGCCGTTGCACTGGCGTCTGGCCGTCACGGCTGTGGGGTTCGTCACACAGTCGGCGTTCTGGCCAGCCTCGCAGTAGACGCACTCCGTGTAGCTGTCCAGCGATGTGGCGCTGTTGCAGCCATTCGAGTTGCAGTTGTGGCAGTTCTCGCTGTTGGCATCGCAGTACGAGCTGAACGACGCCTCTACCACATCGCTGCAGCCCCGCGCACTGACCGCTCCGCTCGCATCAAAGACCGTGATGCAATACTCGGACTTGCTGGCACAGACGGTGCTCTCCAGGCTGCTGGACGCACAGCTCGCGGCATCGCTACAGCTGAGGCAGCTTAGCGGCAGCTCCTGGCCCCACAGACCAGGACGACCGTCGGCGCGTCTGGCCAGATTGGCCGTGTTGCAGTTGTTGCCCGTGCAGCGCTGGCAGCTGGCGCTGTCGGAGCTGAGGCAGTCCAGTTCGCCGCCACAGCCGCGCAGCGTGTTGCCCTGCTCATCGAGCGTGGTCACACAGCTCTGATCAGGCGAGTGCAGCACACAGAGCTCGGCGGCATTGGGCGACTTCTCACAGCTGCTGTCCACACTGGAGTCGCAGATGTGGCACGTTAGACGATCAGCAGGTTGGAGCTGTGGAGGAAATAAGTGTGATTCATTTGTAGATTGGCATTAGGGTTATGTAAATGAGATTTACAATAATAATAATGTTAGTTAAAATTATTTCAAGATAAGTAAGAATTAGAATGATAAATAACAATTATAATAGTATAAGATGATAATGAATAATAATAATAATAAATATGAGTTATGAATAATGATATGAATAATGAATGAATAATAATTCCATAAGTATATAATAAATAGAGTATAAATAATAATTAGTTAAGTTTTCTTTTATTTTTTTTTTCTTATAGATTTACTAATCAACTAGTTTCATGCTCTACAGCTTATCTTCCCTTCCGCTAGTTTTGATATGATTCAACTGAATTTCTTTTAGTTAAGTAAAATTTTTGTAGGGTTCTTAGTCATAGAGGATGAATAATGGTAAATTAGATCGAGCCAAGCGATACTTCCCACTCAGACGGATATAATAAATATTGAAAAAATAATAAATAATAATAAATAATAATCAAAAATAATAAATAAAAAATAAATATTATTTATTTTAAATATTTTAAATTTTAAATAAATATTATTTATTTTATACATATTTAATATATCCAAAGTGTCAGTTAATTGGCGATAATTTGAATTTTGTTGTTTTTAGTAAAATTGTCAAGTAAACATTTGCCTTATCAGACTTGGAATAAATAATATGATATATAATATATAACCGGATTCTATATTAATATTCTATTCTATTCTTGTATTAAAATCTATTTCGATGAGCGACTTCATTAAGCAACTTGGATAAGATGAAATGAAGATTTAATCTATATGCATGGCAGTCTAAAGGAAGTACCTATAGTATATTTTTAATTGTCCTGACTGATCTGTAACTTTTCATCCGAATAGCTAATATCGTTCGTCTTGACATCCTTTTTAGCTCACATATTGGAATGTAATATACAAATATACGAAGGTATCACGTCTGTCTATTGATACCCATAGTATTAATTGGTATTAACAGACCATCTTATATTAATATGTATGTGGATATCAGTAGTTCCTTCTCCAAAAGGAAATCTTAAATTTCATTTACAACTTGAGCACTTACCTGAACATTACAGTTATCGCCATTGCAGGTGCTGCATTTGGTGGCATTGCTGCCGCCCAAGCACTCCAGATAGTCATCTTCGTCCAGGCTGGCGAGGCAGCCACGTTCCGTGTGGCCATCGTCGCGGAGCAGAGCATAGCAATCGGTGTTCAGGGGATGAGAACAGAGCGTTTCGGCGAGCAAGTTGCTCGGGTCGACGGCGCAGTTCTTGTCGGTGCGCGAGCTGCACAATTTGCACGATTGGGGTGTGGGCAGAGCCGAGAGCACGTTGCAGTTCTCTCCCGAGCAGGTCCAGATGCGTTTCTCCCTCTGCAGGGCTGCGGCATCGCTCACGTTGTACTGGCTGAAGCAGCCGTACTCATCGATCTTGTTGTTCTCGTCCAGCTGTATGAAGCACTGCTCCGCGCCGCTGGGAACAACGGCGCGACACGTCTTCGACTCCGGCCTGTCGCAGTTGCCGCCGGTGCAGGCATTGCAGCTGCTGCGCACGCCGAGCTCAGCTTGATTGCAACTGGCGCTGTCGCAGGCGACACAGTTGGCGAAAAGACCAGCCGCACATTCCTCTCGATCGTCCAGGTCCAGATCGTCCAGGCAGGTGCGCACAAGCTCCAAGGGCGAGTCCTTGTCGCCGGTGCGTGGATACAGCGCCGTGATGCACTTCTCATTGCAGGTTCGTCGCTCTGTCACCAGCTCAATGTCGAACACACAGTTTTCGTCATCCTGGGCATCGCACAGCACACACTCAATCAGTTGCTTGTTGTCCTTCAGATTGTTGCAGCCATGCGAACGGCACTCGTAGCAGTCGGCATCCTGTGCGCTGCACGTGGCCTCCAGGCTATCGCTGCAGCCACGCTGAATGACCGCTCCAGTGCTATCGAAGACGGCCACGCAGCTCTGAGCATCGTTATTCTCACACTTCTGCAATTGGCCCGTGCTGGCCGAGCACTGCTCCGGGCTGGTGCAGATGTAGCAATTTATGGGACCGTTATGCCAGCTATGTGGCCAGGCATCTGCAATGGGGTGGAAAAATATGTAGAGCTTTTCGATTGCAATTTTGAAATATTTAAGTTCTCTGATTATAATATTGTTTGTTAACTTAAATATTGTGTAGTAAACAAACTCTATATTGTATAAAAGTGGAATGATTTAATAATCTTCTGAATGCTTCCAGACTCTAGCTATTTAATGATGATGATTTGATAAGATCTGGTATATTATTGTAGATCAATAAAAATAACTGAAATCTGTCTAGCAAGTATCTTCAGTCACTCATTTGCGTTCAACAACAAATTACTATATCTTTTAGATTATAATTGAGAAGCCATTCGAGTAACAGAAAGAGCTCTCATTTCTGTGAAATCTGTGAAAAACACGTTAAGGCAAATATAAATATACACTGCTACATAAATTTTCACTAATCTAGCGGTTAGTTTTATCGGCGAAACACTATAGCCGTATTATTTATGGTCGGCAATCAAATTGCTTTATCGATTTACAACGCTCGAGCGTACATTGCTAATTGCTGGAGATAGCATTTGTTGTGCTGGTTATATATGAGCATAAAAAAACTAGAAAAACCAAAAAAAAAACTTGAGACTACTTTAAGTCAATTAAAAGTGAAAGCAAAATACTCTTTCAAAGCACACCAAATTATTGAGAATATAATCAAACAATTTGGAAACATGAAGTTCCTCTTAGATTAATCCTAATCTAATTCAACTATCAATCAGTTTGAAGCACACGCTTCACACAAGGTCGATAGCTATACCCAAAGTCCAAATCTGGGAACCAAGCCACCATAAACTATCCACGCACTAAATCTTAGTAAATCACTTTGATTTCGTTAACACAATATGATTAGAAATCGTAATGATTTCAACATCTTCTTTACGAAATATTTCAAGTTTCTGTAAATGCAGTCAATAATGTTTCAAATACTTAAGTATAGTTATTTTCTTTTAAAAGGACTGTAGCAAAAGAAAATTACGATTGACATTTTGTGTATATATTCAGTGTGTTTTTCCTTATTTTATTCAATATATTTTTATTTGTCGTTTCTAATATTTTTATAATATTTCCAGTATCAATAATCTAATATATAATTTGATAAGGCAAAGTTTCGTCAATTTACATTTTGATAATTAAATTGTAAATTCTCAAAATGAAATTATATATTTGTGTAGATGTTTGAAAAGCAGACAGGTGCATCAGGTGAACACACCGACAAAGCTGTCAAGTATATATCCAGGTAATTAATAAAATTCAAAATATGATCAATAAATAATATAAAAATTCATATGTTCATGAACAACTATCAAAATGATACATTTAATAAAGTTGGTGTAAACTCTGTCAAAATACGTCATTTAAAATTCTCAGAATGTCATAATTTATATAGTATTTTTGGTCAACAGCTTAGTCGAAATAATGCTTTAACTTCGTATGAATGTATTTATTAGTTATTCTTAAGCTTATCATAGATATACTTGGGTTTACTTTAATTTATCACGAGAAATTTTGTGTAGAATTTTGTGATTATGTTCGGTTAGTAGTATTTCTTAGAAATTTTATGTTTCGGCATAATATTACACAAATTCAGATAATCTAAAGTTCATAAAAGCCTTCAGCCGGAGCTTTGCTAAAACCGCCGTAACCGTATCAAGTCGACACATTTTTATATAGTATATATTGTATTATATACATATAAATATTTATACATATTATTTTTTGAGCATACAAATATTAGTATTATATTTATTTTAGTTCTCCAACTGTTCACTGTATCATATCCTTCTCGTAGTACTATCCATAGTTCTATTTCCGTTTCAGAAAGCTGCACAATAAATGCGCTTAGCTTTAAGCAACTCGTTAAGCTACGTGACATTTTGCAATAAAATTTGTTTATGATTCTCCATTTATTGATAACACTGTTTAGCACTTTGATAGATTAAGTATAGAATATATAAATGCATATATATTTTATTTTTCAGTTATACACAACTTGATTATATAATACACCACGGTTATTTAGAATTCGATTTTGATAATCCATTAACTGATTTCTACAATATCGAAATCGAATATATATACGGATTTTCTGATTGACAACACTTGAATTAACAAATTATCCTTGTTGATCACACTTGAGTTGACCTACCACTTGGATTAGCCACATATAATACTATTTGTAGCAGAGTTATTATCCCTGCTGTTTTTAGCCTCATGATCGATGGGCTTTTTGTTTTTTTTTTTACCCGACGCGTATTACCAACAAACGTGGAATCCGTCGACTAATTTTGTGGCTGGGTTTGGGACACCTTTTATAGATTCGTCGAATGTACGTTTCATAGTGAGTCGTTCCACGATTATTGCCTTATATTAACGACTATGATTATATGATACTGTTGCCGAATGTCCGATAAAGTAAGTTTCTGCTCGCCGTTATTTATAACACCCATCGCCCACAGCACCCGCAACGCCCCGCCCCCGCCGGCTGTCCACCGCAAGTGCGTATTTAGTAAGGGGAATTAACATAAAAAGCAAAAACAATGCGCCAGATAAGCCTACAAAATGTTTTGCTCTAATCACTTAGAATCGGGCCGATACACGTTTACACTCGTATAGCTCGATTCTCGCTTCTAGTTTCACGATTTTCGTCATTTTGGCGAATTTGATGAGATAAGGCGGCGACAGGGCAACAATTTAATATGTGGATTGCAGGTCCGAACTTCACCTATAAACACGCACGTGTATATGTATTTATATTGATTTTATTGGTATTATGTAGACATTTATTTTCTACTGATTCACAGTTACACAGTTGGGAAGCGCATTTGGAGGCGCAATAATAACAATTTCCAGTATCGCTGCACTCAAATCTTATCAATTGATAAACTTGCTATGTGCCTTTGATCGCTTGTGGAGTTTCAGGAAGTTCTTTGCCTTTGGGGTGTTCTAATCGTTGACCTCTTATCATCTTGGTCAAATTTTTCGTGGAATTTCCGTATCATTCCTTATGCTGTTACCATGCGTTTCATATCCCTCTCGGTTTTTCCTCTATTATTTTACGATGCTCTTTAATCTCTTCTAATCAAGTTTAGATTAGTTTTTATATTGGGGTTTATTTGTACCGAAAGTGTTTGAACGTCTTAGATGTTGGGCTCCAATTGCATAATTCGTTTGAATTCCCTAGATAAGCTGAATTTTTATTAAGACTAACTATATATGTGTTGTTTGTTATGGAAGAAAAGAAGGAAGAAGAAGAAAAGAAGGAAGGAAAGTATTGGAGAATGAAACTTAATTTGAATTTTAGTTATCTCTATATGCTGAGCATTGTAAGCCCTATATAATATATATAAATATAATTGTATATTTATATATTTATAGGTCTTATTAAGTACTTAATCGTTATTTATGAACATAACAGTCGCTTAATGATTATTAGTTGGTTTTATGACTGAGAGAAGGTCGTGGGAACCCAAAACCCAACGATATTTTTTTTCGCCCAAATTATTTATTGGAGGCATAAAAATACATAGCCAGCTGCAAAGCCAATAGCAAAATGGGAATATTTTTCGTACACAAGCTTTGAGCACTGCCGGGCTGAGGCGTTGGGGTTGGCGGCTCAGGGGATGGGCTAGCAGTAGTAGTAGTTGTAGTGGTACTAGTTGAAGTTGAGCTGGAACTAGAACTGGAACTAGAACTGGAACTCGAACTGGAACTCGATGAAGTCGAGCTCGATTCAGTTGTGCTCATGGTGGTCGTCTCTTCTATTTCCTCGAGAGGCTGAGCATTACAATGTTCTATTTCCGATGGGTCGCAGAGCTGGCAATTGACATCGGCCAGGCAAGTGCGCTGATCAGCTAATGTTAGTGAGCAACCTCTCTCGACATGTTGGTTCCTGATGCTCGCATAGCACAGGTTGCGTCCGCTGCGAGCTATGCCACAGGTTTGTGCCGCCAGCTGCTCTGGAGCAGTTCGACATTGTTCATCCTTGAAGACAAATTCTCTTTAGCTTAAGGCTTATACTGAATAACTCTTGGCTCTTCGCTTACCTGCGTATCGTTACACTGCACACAGGACAGCTGAGGGGGGCTAATATTGTTGCACTTTTCGCTTACACAAATCTCGCACTGCAATCGTGAGTGCGCTTTGGTCTCGCATTGCTTTCGCCAGCTATCGTCTAGCAGTTCCAGACAGCCCTGTGCCCTAACCACGCCCCCCTCAAACACACTGACACATGCATCGAGCTGATCGACACACTGCTCTGTGGCCTGATAGCTGCTCCTTTGACAGTTGATGCCGCGGCAATAGAAACATGACTCCGATGCCAGGACACAGCTGGAGCCGAGCAAAGCCAATAGAATGCAGGGAATCGCACACTTCCTCGTCAACATTGCAACTGATGCCTTGGGCATTTGGATTGGCGATTAGGTGGCCTACGCCTTATATAAACTCCATGGCAATCAAGGGTGTTCGGCTGAAGTGCTTAAGTGTTGGCCCCAAGTAGTTTAGCTGGTCGGCTCTTTAAAGTTTCTTAACAGCCGCACAAGTATCGAAAACTACCTCTGCCAAAGTCAAGCTGATTGATAACCGAATAAAGCTCAGTGGATGACTGTTCGTAATTGTTTGCATTGCTCTTGAGAATTGTGTAAACAGCAGTTCAGCATTTGGCTTCTTTGGCAAATTCATGAGCCACTCAACTAGCCATTTTAATGGGCAGCATTATGAGGTCTTCCCTAGTCGAAAGCAAATAAACATGTTTACAAATAAAATGGAATTTTTTCCATACTTCAGCATTTCACAAAAAAAGTTCAGTTTTATTTGACTTTCCTTAGGTGATGAATTAAAAGTAGGAAATTTAAATAAAATTTTGAAAGTTTGCGGATTACAATACTTTAGTATCTCTTATAAAAAGAGTATATTCGAATCAAATGAAAATTTCGCAAAGCTTGCAAATCAATTACCTTCTAGACAGTCTTATGAAAATTGCTAATAGAAATAGGTAATCAATCAAATGATAAACATATAGCAGCGATAACAAATATATCCATTTGTGATAGACTTTATCAACAATTGCATATAAAAAGTCAGATATGCAGTCTATAGAGCTCATTCCTCATTTCAGGATCGATTGCACATTTATCTTATCTCAATAAATATCAGTTTCAGATATACAGTTGATTAATCTTATGTATCCAAAACTAACGCAAAAATTTGATATTTGTATGACTCCTTAACCACATCAACTTTGATTCACTGTGCCAAGTCTGTGCCATTTGGATATCTTATCTGGCAAAGTCTGCCACAGTTAGAGTGTTTTTAAAATGTCATTAAAATTCCAAGATATAAGTCAATTATACTTTATATGCTTAGTATAATTGTTAATTCATTTATTATTTTCTTTTTCTCTTTTAGCAACATTAAAACTATCGCAGAAAGCGAATGAAGCGATTGCCAGTGCTTGAATCGAATGTAATATTCAAGCTGTTGCAGGCACGAATATCGCCGGAGGAGCAGAGCAGGCAGTTGGCATCCTGCAGGCAGCTCTGCTGATCGGTCACCGTGGTTGAGCAGCCGCGCTGAATGTTGCTGCCCGAGCCAGAGGCCTTCACATAACAGTAGGAGTTGGGAGCAGTTGGAGCTGTGCAAACTGTGGGCTTCAAGCTGGTTGCGTTCTCGGCGCAGTTGGCGTCCTGTGAGAGCGCAGGGAATTTAATACAAATCGACAAACAGACCGAAATGGGCATCATACCTTGCTGGAGTCGCACTGCACACAGGCGAACCTCATGGAGCCCACGTTGTTGCAGTTGTCCGAGTTGCACTTGAAGCACGAATCATCGTGAGGTGAATCACAGCGATAGCGCAGTTTAGCGGGTATTTCTAGCGAGCAGCCTTTGTACAGGACTTTGGCTGCATATTTAACAATTAATATATAAAGAGAAGAAAGAGGTAGAGAGAGAGAGAGAGAGAGACTGGAAGAGCTCCTATAACCTACAATTGTCGTAGATGGTCACGCAGTAATCCAGCGAGTCCACGCACTTCTGCACCAGAGACAGTCCCGTTCGCTGGCAGTTGATGCCGCTGCAGCTGTGACAGCTCGTGATTTTGTTGGCATCACTGTATCCTGTCGCAAGGACGAGCAACAGCAGCACACTGAGCATTGCTTTGACTTTCATGATGCGCTTTTAACTACGAGCTGGCGGCCAATGCTTTTGACTTTTATACGCTCGCTGCCATGTGAAGTGCACTTCATGTCGGCAAAACACTCGACAGGTGGCAAAGCTCTAGCTCCCACCCAGCTGTAGCTGTTAGGTTTCGTAACTGATGAGTAACTGTGCAGATTTAAGAGATATCTCTATCAAAGTTCGTTATAATTTATAAATATTATTATGTATATATCTATTAAAGTGTTATAATTATTCTTAGTATTATTATTCTTATAATTAGAATTATTAGTATGCATTTGTAAGCTTTTAAATATATTAAATATAATATTTAATATATGTACATATATTTCTGTGCAGAATCTATTTACTGGGCTGCAGAAAATGACGCGTAATAATTATATTTTTATGTATATTTTGAATAAAATATTAATTTTGTATCTATTTATTTATATAGAATTAATTTTTAAGGATTTTTATTTTATTTTATTTTAATTCTTTTTTTGTTTTTTGTTTTTTTTTTTTTTTGTTTAGCTATTTAATCAAATATTTTAGATTTCCGTTACTTTAAAAATGTATATATACAGTAAACCATACATACATTTTCTAAATATAAAACATGAGTATTATGTGCTGAAGTATTTATTGGCTTTATTTTGGTTCACTTTATAGCCAATGCAAAGAATAATCAGTTAGAGTGATAAGCAGGATTAATCAGCGTTCGTCTGTCTGCAATAAGAGACTTTGATTTATATATTTGAAATGTTTCAAATAATTGACAAATGTCAATTTGAATTAATTCATTCTAAATATAACTTTGAAGCCTAACTAAACTTAATATACGCAGCATTATACATTATTATTATCTATGCCATTATTTACAAGCGAGATTTTATACTTGGATAATGAAAGTACTTCCCCTATTTATACATATATTTTATATGTTGTTTAGAATAATAATAATAAAAAAAAAAAATTAATATTGGACATGATTTTAAAAGTTTTAATTAGTAAAATATAATATAATATATGAAACTTATTTATACTTAATATTTTTTACACTTTTTTCATCTATATAGAGTTTCCATCAAGTATACAAATATTATCTCACTCAATATGAACAGCTCCCAAATTAAGTTTTTCCCACTGCCTTTCATTACGTTACTCGGCTTAATGATGCTTAATAAATGTTATATAGCTCAATTGATATTTGTTCTTAGCAACCTATAAAACACAAATTGGCAATCAAATAATTGTTTACTTGTTTATTTATCTTTATTATATTGATAATATTTTTTTTTTTTAATTTTCAAATTACACTAATTGAATTGTATGGTTAGCAGAGTGATCAGGCCCAGCAGTAGGCCAAACACCTGCTGTCCCTGGGCACCGCTGGCTTTGTAGTCCAGCACGTAATTGTTGCACGCAGTGGAGCCACGCCCGTTCTCGGGCAGGCACAGGCTGCAGTCGCTAGCCTGAAGACAGCTCATTTGCTCCTTGACGCTCAGAGCACAGCCTCTTTGCAGATGTGAGCCAGAGGCCTTCACATAGCAATAGGCGTTGTTGCCCGTGGGCGCTGGGCATTGGGCGGGGCTGATGCTGTCGCCGCCCAAGTTGCACTTGGCGTCCTGAATGAAAGCAATAGGAAATTATGTAATCTGACTCTACAGATACTTAATACTCACATCTGAGCCGTTGCACTGTATGCACTGATAGTCGACGCGTCCTTGATTATTGCACAGATCTCCGGCGCACTTTTGGCATTGCGGATCGCGTGCCTGGCACTTGGATCGCGCAGCTAGCGAAATTTCCAGCAGGCAGCCCCGCTCACTGACCCTAACTGTGACGCATATTCTATTATTTTTATATTCCGGTCAGCTTAAACGACTCAATTTACTTACAGCCCTCGAAGACAGTCACACAAATATCCAGCAGATCGTTGCACCTGACTGTCGCATTCTGCCGCGTGGTTCGCTGACAATTGATGCCCTCGCAGCTGTAGCAATTGCGAGGCGCTGAGCCACTCACAGCTCCTTTCTGCAGCTCGCTGGCAGCAGCTAAGGAGCAGCAGAGCAAAAGGATAACAGCTTTCGTTGACAACATGTTCGCAGCACCCTTTGACTTTGCCACCTAAAACCGAACTGAAACTTGTCATTTCGCTGAACGCAGCAATTTTCAAGTCAATTAACGGCACTTCAAAAATTTCCTTCGAATATTTCTAAACTGCATTAGAAGTGAGAAGTGCCGCTAAGACTGAAAAGTCGAGAGCTGAACCTTTTCAAGGGGCTCTTATACCCTGTAGTAGGCTTAAGGCATAAAAGTTGTTTGTTGATTATTGTAATAGTCAAGTGAATAAGTCAGCTGACTAGAGCAGAATATTTTAATTCAGTTTTAACTATTAATTGCAGCTCGAATCGAAAATCATTAAATGTATTCTTGCCTTGCTTATATTAATGTTAATTTACTTAAAGTCTTATTTGATTTTAAAAATGCGTTTACCCTTTCAGATATCTTTTGAAATGAGGCAAACTAGATTCCTTTGCCATTTCCCACAACAGCTGACTGAGAGTATAAACATGTCTTCTGTTTTAATACCTTTTTTTTTTTTTATTATATTATTATATTTATTTATATTATATTATATTTATTTATATTATTTATATTATATATTATATTTATAATAATAATTATTATTTTTTTTAAATTTGATTTATTAACAAATTCACTTAAACCAATTCAACTCATGCTCCAAAAATATTGATTTAATTAAACTCAATATCCTACCTATATTACTATCGAGATCACTGAGTATATACATCGTCAATCGTTGTCTACTTAAGATCATTTGGCTTGTTCCTGATACATTTTTGTGGCTTATCGGACGATGTTTTGTTTTGTTTGCATTTCTCTTGTGTTGGCTATCATATGACAAGGTTGTTGAGCCTTATCTGTCAAACGCACAAATATATACATATATGTATGTATATACAAAATTTATTCACATTCCCATTATATTTGCCCATGACTCATGTTAAACTTGCTTTGACGTCTCTTTATATAAATTAAATTAAACTCTTATACATAAAGTAAAATTTTTTTAATTGCCCTTTTTCTGGAAATTTCTATTATCAAGCATATTTTGTTGCTACAACTACCATTTATTGCGGCATAATCTATATCTAAAGCTGTAACGTTTCTCCCATGAATCATTTGGAATTGGCCATAGTTGACCAATCGGCTTTATTAGTCCACTTATCTGCAGGTTATCAGAGCGTTTATCAACTATTGCTACGAATTCTTATACAATGTGTACAAATATATGACACTCTACCAAATTACTGGCAGCCGAAAAAAACCCCTGTTAAGATTTATAGACAACATGCGAGACCTCGACTAATAACAGTTGTCAACTAGTTTTGACCAAATCAATTGACAGACAAATGTCCATCTTCTGGGCCGGGCTAACAGTTTGATGTGATATGTAATCATGACATAACCCAAAGACATTGAAAATTAATTTTATGAAATTTTCAAACTTATTTCAGCTAACTATCTTATGGAATTATAATTATTTATTAGCAACTAGAAATAGAATTTACTTTAAATAGAAAAGATATGTGTTTTGTCTAGTCTGAGTCAGGGTTGGCTGAGTATTGTTGAAATTTGATTAGATGTATATTTCAATTGATTAGTTACCTATAAGCTCTATATAAGGCATCAACTGTAACATTCACAGGGTATTTTCTACCCGACCAGCACATTATAACCGCTTCATTTGCTTTCAATTTACTTTGCTTTGCTCAAACACATTTCGCTTAAAGCTATATGATATTTCCCATTTGTTTCCATTATTTGCCTTCCTGCCGTTAGTTCTTTTTGAACTTTTCAAACATTTTTTTTTTTTTCTTTAAGTTTGCGCTCAACTTTAATGCGAAGGTCATACTCGAAAGTTGAGTTCGTTCAAATTAAAGCACAAATTCTAGTTATTTGCATATATTTACGGCGTACTTTTTTTTGGGGGGGAATAGCCTAGCCGGACGGACAAAGCATGCGGAGATTACGTTACACAATCGTAAAGGAGCAAAGCTGCGGGGAGTAAAGAGAGAGAGTGATGGGGAGAGAGAGAGAGAGAGAGAGATCGAGAAAAGAAAATAATACTACAGGCATAACAAAGAAATATGCAAAACAGATGAATTGGGGATAAAGTCGAGGCGCAGAAACAAAGACAGAGAAAGCGAAAAAAAATCCGAAATAGGTATAAAAATTGTAACTTTATTTTACCGTCCGTCGGGAAAAGTTTTAGATACGCCTTGAAAGTGGAAATGGAAATGGAAATAGAGGGCGGTAAATGTTAAAGACAATGACATAATGAAAATGAGAGTTGCAAGGGGATTGCAACAGCGTCAACTACGAAGCAAATCCACTTAAAAACGTATCAAAACAAGACCGGAAACGGACTTTATGAATTCGGAAAGACAGCATATCGGAATGGCTCAAAGTTTTAACTGTCAAGTGAAAGAAACAGCTGAGACTTGCTTTTTCCTTTGTGCAATTGCTGTTCCGAAAAAACATCTCTGTAATGCATGAAATGTAATGAAAATGTTAGTTTGAGTCAATGGAACAGGATTTATGGCAACTGTGTGGGTGTCGTACGGCTTTAGCTGGCATTCAGGTTGGAGACACCTGAAATTAGTTCAGAATTTTGTTGTAAAGCTTCATTTTATATTTTATAAATAAAAGAAATGAAATTAAATAAAAACAGTATGCAAGAGGAAAAATTTAATTGGACTGACGTTTTTCAGGTATACGAAGTACATGGTTTTTTGGTTTCGTGGGAAAGTGAGAAAGGATCTATATTTTTGGTATAATGGATTCCAGTTAGCTCTATGAAATTTTCAGTATATTACAGTATAATATTTTTAATTTAAAGCTAGAGAGAGATGGAGGAAGAGAGACAGAGAGAGCCAGAGGGAGGGAGAAAGAGAGTAGAGATAATAGGAGCGAAGCATGTGTTCTAAAACATATCTAATTGGGAATATTTTACTTATATACACATTAATTTAATTCTCTAATTGGGAATTCAATATATTACTTATATACACAGTCATTTAATTCTCTAAAAATTCTTTTATAACCAGCCTTATTTATTTATTTATTTGTTACAGAGAATTAATTCTAAATAGCAATTTTTTCTTTTGATTTTTTTACATGTGAATATTACATATGTGAATCACATCATATGCATTATGATTCTATGTTTAGTTCATTAATTATTTTTATAACATTTTCTATATCAACTAGCCTTTTAATACCAATGTTATTCTCAGATTCAATGCTCTCTGATTCGGCTCTGCAATTGGTGTAATTTAATGCCCGCTTATGGAACGTGTGCTAAGCACAAATTCAAACAGTTTATGAAACGCAAACATGGCTGTCTATCAAATTCGCACAAATTCGCACAACGCAATTTGTTATGCATTGCGATTGCGATTGTCTGGCCCCACCATGGAGATGTAGGTATGAAAATTGATATGAAGTTTCGATTAGTTTTTCGACGCAAATAATTTAGTGCTGATTGCATGCTGGGCTTGTTGCCGGCCCGCTGGGGACACTTATCGAAAACGTTGCTAGCTCATAATTGACTCGAATCATGTTGGCAATATGCATGCGTGTGGACTGACTGATTGAATGATTGATTGATTGAGCGAAGGCAGAAATCGGCTGAATGCAATGCAGAAATGCCTCCCGCGTGTTTTACTGCCGCAGCACATGTGAGTGTGTGGGTGAGAAGAGAGAGAGAATGTGTGTGAGTGAGTGAGAGTGTGTGTGTGTGAGTGTGTGTGTGGTACGCTTGGCTTTCATTTCCTTTGCCGCCTTTTGTGGCCTGCGGTCATATGCATAACGGGCCGACTATTTCTCTTGAACGCCCACTAACTCTTCACCTGTCGCCTCCTGCCGCCTGTCTCCTCCCACTAGCTCTCTTTCCCTATGCTTACGTATAATTGCGTTTATTGTGCGTTTGAGATTTGTAATTCGGCTCTACGTGTGTGTGTGTGTGTGTGTGTGTGTGTGTGTGTGTGTGTGTGCGTGTGTTGCCGTGTTGATTGAAAATGGCTTAAGTAATCGGCAGTTGATTGGTTGATTTGATTGTTGTTGCTTTACGCATGGAATTGTTCTGTGTGTGTGTGTGTGTTTGTATGTGTGTGTGTGTGTGTGTGTGTGTGTGTGTGTGTTTATGTTGCTGCTGTGTCTGTTGAATAGCGCGGATTATCTTTATAGTTATGGCCATGGCTGTAGGTTTTGCCTCAGCCTATAGTCGCCGTAAATCTTGTTACAATATCTCAGTCCAAGTGGGCGGAACTAAGAGCACTGTTTAAATAGCAGTAAAGCGCTTATTGTTTAGACCATGAAAGCATATTGAAGTGAAGGCCGCCTTAAAGCCAGCCAGCTAACACAATATGTTTCCATGTATATATTATGAGAGACTCTGAAGTAATCAAAAGTCTTTGTTACTATCATATCAAATATGTATATAAACTAATTCACATTTCTAATGAAATTCTCAGTCAGGTTAATTAAATTGCTCAGGCAACTTGTTCGGGTGCTCTTATTAAATATTCACAATTGCTGCGATTTAGATGGAAATCAAGTGAGATTAGCCACTCTTAGATGTGTTTGCCTCGGCGAGTCTCAATCGTTTCGCATATTTCTTGAGCATTTCTTTAGCATTTCTATGTCAGCTGCAACTTTCAATGCGTCTGCAGCAGGAACCCTGACCCAAATGCATTGGCGGGCTGCCTTTAGTATGGCTGTTGGGTGAACTATTTTTTTTTTACCAGAAATAAGCTGCAGGCGCTGCCTGGCGGCTCCTTCTCTTGCTCTCTCTGTGTGTACGTGTGTGTGTGTGTGTGTATCGCTACAAACATTTTTGCGGATGGACGCAGAAACGAGGACCACTTTGTTTCGAGCAGTTTAAAGAGACGAAGCCGACGAAGGCAGCTGGTGAATGCAGGTAACGAGTTGGGCTTCCTAGGTGTGAGCCGGGATAGGGGGGAGGAAGGAAAAGCCAAGCTGGCAAACGGCAAACGAAAGAAACGTAAAATGCCGCAAAAATGGCGCAAAAGAAAATCCACTTTTACCGTAAAAGTTCTCTGTGGCAACGATGTTGTTGTTGTTGCCTTTGGAAAAAGGCAGCCATTAGCTGACCTGAAATGCTTGGCCCGGCTTTGAAGTGGCGCTCCCCCTCCCTCCCTCTCGCTCTCTCTCTCTCTCCCTCTCTCTTAGTGGCTTCATATGCACTTCAATATTTAACATAAACAAATATAAACAAACTACATCAAGTGTATAACAATGAGCATGTGTGTGTGTGTGTGCGTATAAGCCTCGAGTGTGTAAACATATATATGCTCGTGTGTGTGTGTGTGCGACTGTTTGCTGTTTGCATTTCTTTAGTGGCAAAGCTGACAGTTCAAATAGCAAATCTGTCTGCTTCTGTTTCGGCTCCAACAATGACAAAAATAAATTATAAAAACTTGTTGAGTTTGCTTATGCTAAATATTTAATGTCTCACAGCAAACAGACGGGTATTTACCAAAGTAGATTACCATCTATGGAGGTCTTTTATTGTCTCTTAAGAAAATTTAAATTTATTGAGTTTGTTTGTCTGTCAAACGTTTACTGCGTGAAATGCGTTTTAGTTCTTATGGAATTTGTTATTTTTGTTTTTTTTTTTTTTTTTTTTTTTTTCTTAACATAATACAGACTGAAATATAAATAATAATAAAATACTAATCAATTATTAATTATGAATAATAATTGTATTCAAATATATTAAAATATTAATATTTATGATATTATGTAATAATAAAAATAACCCTATAAATTATTAAATAATACTATATGATATAAGATAATAATTATTATAATATTTTATAAGAGAAACTAACTTTTTTTTAAATTATCATTAACTTCATATAACGTGTTTGATGGAGTAGAATATTATATATAAATATATATTTCATGATTTGAACAACAATGCAGATTAGCTATAGTTAAGCTAAAAACTTAAAAAATACTCTTTCTTTAATAATGACTCTTTCTAATATTCTTAATAATCGACATTGTGTTTAAATTATCATTTTAGTATTTTTAAAGCCTTGCTTTACCATATGACATAAATATTTATTAAGAAAATTGAATGCTTGAATGATATAAATATAAATATGGCTATGCCATAGTTTTCCCTGATTAAATTGAATTTTTTTTTTTTTTTTAATTTTGATAATGAACTGTATGAGATTAGATGTCATCTATAATGAGGCTGGAGCTCTGGGATTAAAATTTCTTTAAAGAGACACTGAGATATGAGTTATCAATTGATTTATTAAATAATGGAATAGATCTCTCTTCACGACAACTCAGACACATAGCATATTTCAACTGTATTTCATCTCTATCAATTAGTCGGAAATGCTTAAATATGCTTGAAAGATCAGCACTGATTGCACTTCTTGTCAGAGCATCTTGTTTTGCCTGAACGTCACATAACCAGCTCAGTGAGTTGATTGCGACCGGTAGCAGTTGCAGCATCTCCGTAGCGGACAGCCCGTCACCTGCCAGATAGCCAGATAGCCAGATCCCAGGCTAGAACGTTGGGTGGCCAATTTTGAGTGGTTGGCAACGTTGCGAAATCAAAACGGCCATGATTAATGTCAACACAATTGACATAAAGTGCTGAGCGGCTGCAGCCAAATGTGAAGCCCATGGAAAGCAGGCGGAAAAACTCGACTCGCAGTGAAGATGCAATTATTGATGGATTATTTACTGTCAGCACTGTCCGTTATGACACTGAGCTATGGACACAGGGCGGTCAATCGCTCAGAGTGTGTCTGTGTCTGCGTCTGGAAACTGTCTGTGTCTGTCGTCCAATGACAATCGCTAGACAAGAGGATCGAGCGCCTACTCCTTATGCTGTGTGCTCCAGGCGTGGGGAGTGCATTGCATTTTCTTAGACATTCAGCTGACTCTGCAATTTACGACCGCAATTATATTCTGTGTGCGACTGGATGCCAGTCAGCCAGGCAGCCAGCCAGGCAGCCAGGCCGTGTGGCAGGCGTCATTAGTATTCAATATTCAATAACTTGCATTGATGCATTAATTGCGCGTAATCGCTCGCCATATAAATAACGAACAAATGATGGAACACACAACGCCCCAAGACCAATACTAAGATCGAGCCCAAGTCCAAGTCCAGGAAGTGAGGAGTCTTCGGCACGTCTCATTTGCATAGACAGCGCATATTTGTGTAATTATGCGTGGAATTACTGCTGGGGACACGGAGTCGTAGGACTACATAGAAGGGAATCGCTTTCGGTAGCTGTCATCAGGCAGCGCATAGCTTCTTGTCATGCCGTGAGACTTTTGCCGCCACTCGTCTCCATTTGCCGTTAATTATTTTGACAGCATTTACATGGAGACGAAGACAGAAAAAGAGAGAGGGAGAGAGAGAGAGAGACGGGCCAGCTGTGTGGAGACCACCAACAATGTCAATCGATAAACGTTGAATCGCGCTCTATATGATAATGCCTAGCCTTATGCCCTTCTAATTGATAATTTGTGTTTGAGGTGAGTTTTTGATTTGGCCGACAGCCAAAGCATTTAATATGCACAACATCGAATGAGAATTTGTCCCTCCAAAACGGAACTTGATTTTTCTATTTTCTGCATAAATTTAGACAAATTTCTTTTTTGGTTACGGCCTAACGGTTAAATAATTATGTGGGTGGGTCCATAATAAATTATAAAAGAAATCAATAAATAAGTCAAATTAATTAATACAACAGTAAAATATATTTAAATATTATGAGTAATTTTTAGTTGTTTAAAAATAATTCAAGCAGCCAGTTGAAGTGCTGAGTCGATGATACTTCTACATATATATATATATATATATATATATATATATTATATATATATATATATATATATATATATAGATATATAGACACTGATCTTCAGGCATAAACAGTGTTTATAAATATAATTGCTTTACCAAAGCATTAACTTGTGCTAGACCATAAAAGTTATACTTAAAATAATCTTACTTCTTTCTGAGAATATGCAGTTGGTAGCAGTAAAAACGAACTATTAGTTTGTTATCTTTATATGTGCAATACGATGCCTTTGATAACACTTTGATATTCAACAGTCAACAGTAAAGATATGAAATTAATTGACTGCTAATGGAAAGGTATTAATATATATACTAGCTGTAGAAAACCCATTTAGCTTAGTTTTAACCCATCGATAAGATATTGACAAAAATTCCATAATGAAATGCATGATAAATAAATAAAACTTAAATAAAAGTGAAGTGAAACTGACATAATCGAATTTATAGAACGTCGATATAGACTTGAAAGTATTCAAAGAACATCAGCGTATGATATTATATATTAATATTAAATGTTTGATATAGTATACAAAAAAAAATATATTTAAAACAAGCTATAAACATTTTTGAATCTAGATTTTCCCTCTAAAGTTCACAATGAAATATTATTAAAAAAAAAAAAATAATAATAATAATAATGCTAATATGTAAATATGAAATATTTTTTAACTCATTTCAATATTAAATAAAAAAATAAAAAAAAAAAAAACTTAAATAAATCAAGCAAAAAAAAAAAAAAAATTTACTTGTGCGTCGGCCGGGAATCGAACCCGGATCAACTGCTTGGAAGGCAACTATGCTGACCATTACACCACCGACGCCGCTTGGGGGACCTCATCAAAGAACAGGATATGAAAAATCTGAAACTTTCTAAGTCAGGAAATATTGTAGGCATACCTAAATGTAAATTGGTTTTTAATTTGAATTTAATAACTTGTGTTCATCTCATATGAGATAAGATACGCCTACATTCAAATGAATTATGTTTTCAGTTAGAGAAGGTTAATTAATTTCGAGTTGTTTGTCTGAGAATATAATTATATTTGTCAACATTTTGCACATTTTGTGCATTTTGCACTTTGGCTCTGTCGAGAGCGCAGTCAAACATTGTGTTTGGATAAACAAATAGAAAATGATGCTTGGCCAGAGGCACAAAATAAAATGCAATTTATGATGATTGCTTATTTGCATTGCGAGTAATTTGTTAAATTTGTTTGCCCACTCGCTGGATGTCTGCGTCGACGGCTCTTGTAGGTGTTGTGTAGGTGTCAAAAGGTCAATTGCTGTTGTTGTTGTTGATGCTGTTGCTGTTCCAGCTGTCTATGCTTAAGATTGTGTAATGTAAAATGCCAGCAACCAAATGCTTTAATCATTTTTTTTTATGCTGTCTGACAGCCCAACATGTTGTGTGCGTGTGTGTGTGTGTATGGCATTTTGCCAGGCATTTTGACAAACTTATTAAAAAAGTTTTGCCGGCTGCAAAATATCATCATTAAAAGCAACGCAGCTTCTCTGATGGAGCTCGTCATTGCCAGACATTTGCTCGAAAGTTTTGTAGTTTTTTAATTAGGAAGTAATATGTGCGACTATGCAAATGGGCGTGGCAGCCTAATATGCAAATAGTTGGAGCTGCTTTCGTCATATATATATATATATATATATATATATTATATAGAAAATAAAACAGATTTTTTATATACAATAGATTCGATAAATACTTTACAAGGATAATTTAAAAAAATGTTATTTTTTATTATATAAATAATAAATCTAATAAAAATTAAAAAAATACACCATATTTTATATAGTATATATTTTGTATGCAAATGGGCGTGGCAGCCTAATATGCAAATAGTTGGAGCTGCTTTCGTCATATATATATATATATATATATATATATATATATATATATATATATATTATATAGAAAATAAAACAGATTTTTTATATACAATAGATTCGATAAATACTTTACAAGGATAATTTAAAAAAATGTTATTTTTTATTATATAAATAATAAATCTAATAAAAATTAAAAAAATACACCATATTTTATATAGTATATATTTTGTATATAATAGTATATTTTACTCATTTGTTCGATTGTTGGCTAGGTCGATTTTTCGCATTTTATTTAATTAAAAAAATTATTTGATATATTATATTCCATTTTTTTTATTTATTTATTTTTTATTATAATTTTTTTTTATTAGCTTTTTATTTTTCTAATACATATTTATAGCAAGTTAAGAGCATTTGTAAGTCTAACTTCTTTTCAGCAACTTTTTGAAATTTGATTTAATCATTTACATATATTCAACTTTCATAACATTTAGTTTTTTTTTAAATATATTTTTTTTATTTTGCTGGCCACTAAATTATGCAGCAATTAGAAAACTGTTTCACTTATTCTGACTGCTTTTCCCTATCCCACTGCTCTTGGCTTGTTCCCGTTCACTCATAATTGCCTTGCGGTGCTTTGGCTTTAGCTTTTTGCTAATAGAATCAGAATGCGCTTCATGGCCAATTTTCTTTCAGCGAAATTTGTTGTTCATTTTGTGCTGCTGTTGCAGTTGCCAGTTGCCACAGTTGCCCAAGCCTTGCGGCTTTACGGCCTGCAGTTTGTTTGCCAACGTCTCGTGTCGCTTAATTAATTGGCGAGCCAAAGCGAAAAGGAAAAGAAATCAAATAAAGTAAAATAAAATCGGCTAAGCAATGCAATAGCCATGTTAAAGCTGCGCGGCCGAGGATGCCAGCGGCAGTGTCACCAAAGGTTGATTGGGATCAAGGTGGGAAAGAAGTTGTCTCTTGTTTGTTGTTAGTGTGTGCCGACAATGCCGACATGCCATGAATTGTCCACTTTATGGACTGGCCAAGTGGGTGACTGGTTTTCCTTACTCCACTAGCTTGTCTGTTTTCTCTTGTTTTTTTTTTTTTTTTTTCTTTCCGAGGATGTTACTTAGCTGCTGTTTCTTTAGCTTAGTTGGGTGTTGTAGTATTGCGATAAGTGTGTAAATTCCTTAGCGATTGGCCAGTGATAGACAAGAGAGACTATTGTTAAGAATTGTATATATGTATGCCATGTAAACACTCTTGCATTATGATTCATTTGAAATGCATTTAATGATAAGCTGTAAAGATAAAAACAAAACAAAAAATAATAAATAAAGCAATTTATCTTTTAGTGTATAAAAATCATCGTAAATGAATCATTATGAACGTTGATGTTATACAAAATAAAACATAGAAATATTAGTTATATTATTTTTATAAAATATCTCAGCTAAAAAGCCAAAGATGGCTTCTGTTCGTAAAAAAAAAATAAAAATAAAAAAAAAAACTCAAAAAAATATTTATAAAAAAAAAAGTCAATAAAGTCTGCATAATAAATTATTATTTATTATAAATTTATACTGCATGATAACTAACTAATAACTGCAATTAAAGCTGCTTCATATATTTTTAGAGTTCTAAATCTCCAATTTATTTGGCATGTAGACCCAACCTCAAAGCTACAGCAAATATCCAACTAACCTTAGACCACAAGCCGAGCATCAATAATTAACGGTTTAACTCAATACCATAACATATTACAGCCAAATACAATTAAGGTAACAGCAGTAGCTACCGCCTGGCTCGGTTTTCCGCTAAAAATCACGACAATTAAACGTTAAGATTTTAAGCCTAAATGCGAAAAATAACAACAACAACAATAACAGCAAAAATAAAATAAATGTTGCGCATGACAACGAAAATTAAATTGCATGAAATTGGAAAATTATTACCACGCACGCTAGCCAACACACACACGCACACACACACATGCACACGCACACACTGCTGCAGATTTACATAGTGCTGAGGTAACTGTGCAATTTGGTCAGCCATTTAAGCCAAATTAAGGCCCCGTTGGAAGCGTTTGGCTATGCCTCCTCCTCTTGCTGCTGCTCGTGCGGTCACATGCAATCAAGGCTGCAATTTTCTTAACCAGTTTCCTTTCTGCCTATTAGCCAGTTGACAGTTCGTGTGCGTAACGCGGCCTCCAAAGCATCTCTCGCTACGTCTGCAGCAATTTTTCTAATGATGACACGACCAGACGACGGCAACGACGACGACGGCGAAGACTAAAAGATTATACATACATATACATATAAATGTATACATACGTGCACACATCTATACACTGCATACTCGAGTGCATCGAAGTTTATCTGAGCCTTGGCTTTTCATGCATTGGCAATCAGTTGGCAGTTTGTTTGGCTTAATCGTCTGCGTAATTGATATGCATATGTGTGTGTGTGTGTGTGTGTGTGTGTGTGTGTGTGTGTGTGTGTGTGGAGGGAACGTTAGGGAACTGTTCATTTTAATTAAAGCGAACAGCTCTTTGGCCATCGAACAGAGACATTATTACACCTGATTGCTGCAGCTGTAGAAAACTCGGCCAGAAATGCTAAATGGAAGTGGAAATGGCATCGATTAGATGGAAATTGTGGTTAAGATTGATATGCGTGTGGTCGCTACACACGCTGTTTGTTAAGCTGGCCCAGAAACAGGTCTTCTCACACATCGAATTGATAGCGATTTACATTTGACTAGAGCAACATGATCATGGAATTGATTATCGTAAGCTGGCATTTAGTGTTTTGATATTTTGTAAAATTTATGTAAATTATTATTTATCTAAATCGAATCAGGCATAAAGAATGGGCTTTGAAAGGAATAGGTTTTTAAGAATTCCTGGAGTTGTTGATACAAATATATTTCATATCCATAATTCATATATATATTTTTCAATGTTTCTCTAATAAATATATAGCCTGTAATAAACATAAAAATATATCGCATTAATCCTCTTCGAAATATATATTCTACAAAGAATGAATTTTTCGAATTCATAGATGTTTTATTTAAAAACATTATATTTAATCTATTATATTTATTTCATAGCCATATATGTCTACTCATTTAAACACCCTGTGCTTCTCAACTATATAACCTATAATAAATATGTATATATATTACTCCCGATTAATATATATTCTATACATAATGAATTTTCGGAATTGTTGAAATGCATTAATGTTTGTTATAAAAATATAGCATAAAATGTAATATATAATATACACATATATTTTACACCCATATTTCGTATAGATCACATAAATAAATAAATTGTCAAAAACACGAGGACCTAGCCCTCTAACACATATTGCCAATGTGTCGAAAATTACAATTACAAATATCTATTTGCTTTATTTTTGGTTTCGGCTCAAGGCCTAGAGGCGGCAAATATGTTGTGGGCCAGCAATTGTGTTAGGGACCCAGAGGAGAGCACGAGCTGAGCTGGCTAAAGCGACGTAGACAAATATTGAGTGTCAATCGCTCAGCTGTGAAGATGCCGCAGAGCAAATACAAACAGAAAGAACAACAAAACCGGGCCCAAAATAACCACAGGGGGCATAATAAAGTATAGCCAGTGATAAGGGACACTAGAAGTGAGAGAGAGGAAATGATTGAGAGAGAGAGAGAGAGGTGGGAGATGCTGTTGTATACCTTATGTGCCATAAATATGCAGGCCAAACACAAACCGCAAAAAAAGGGAACTCCGACCAACAGCAGCAGCAGCAAACAAATAAACAAACGTGCCACAGCCAACAGCTGCGTTCAAGGGGCGGCTCTTCGCATATGGGCGTGGCACGCATTGAAATGCCAAAAACGTTGAAGGCGCTGTTTCAGTGTTGCTCTTTTGAGGCGTGGCAGCCAAAGCAAATATTAGTTTAAAGCCGCTGCCCATTTCGGCAGCCCAGACAGGTACTTAATATCAGCATTTGGCTCTTTTACGGTCCGAGAGTTAAAATTAAATTAAATAGTCCAACGGGCCAACAATCTGTCTTAACTGCCAAAACCCAAATGTTGGTCAACCGCACCGAATTCCCTTGTTGCTGCTCGAGATACAAATGTATCTACAACTAATGTTGCTACTGCTGTTGCTGTTGCTGTTGGCAGCTTGTAATTCACTTAATGATGCTCAAAGTGATTACAAATGCAGTCGAGCATGCTTTACATATTGCACTTGGTCATGTTCATGTCATACTCACACTTGTGTGCCCAGCAGCAACAGCAGCTACAACAACAACAGCAACATGAACTTCTGAGACACTGCGTGTGTGTGTGCGTGACCTGACCCTTAAGGATCTCTTGGGGCAGACGCATAAATCGCCAGCAAATCAATTATGTTGCCTGTCTGGAAGTTCTTATTTTATTTATATTTTTTTATTATTTTCTTTCATGGCTATTCAATATCCAAGGTCAGTTGGCGACTCTCGTGCTCTTCTGGCTGTGCGTGAAAAAAGCTGAATTATTTTACGCACGTTTCATGCATTAATTGATATTTGCAGTAATACGCATAAGTCAAGACATGCCACAAACGAAATGAATAGCAAATGAGCGCAGCAGGAGCTCAAGGAGTCGAATTGTGTACAGCCAAAGCAAAATGTTGGTTTACTCTGTTTGAGAGGAAATTTATGAACCATATAAATTGGCTTATTTCTGCTTGAATAAGTCTAGAATATATTCCAATTCAGTTTCAGTCTAGTTTGTAGAGTCACGGACTCAAATCGTATGGTGCCAGAGCATAATGTGAGTTAATTGTACATTCCTGGGATAATAGCAATATATATAAATGGGAGAGTGGCACCAGTGTTGGCAGTTTAGCCTATTTCCTACTAGATGTAGCCTATGTGAATGTGGAGAGCTGAAGATCATTTATATTGTGCATATGTATGCAGCAGTACTCATTTCGTGTTTATACTTTAGTAAAACGAAGCTGGAATACTTGTAGCAGTAAAGAGTGCTCTCATTGGTCTCTTCAAGGTCAACTGCATCGAATTCTACCTAGCATCGGGCTCAACATTTGAGCGCAACTGAGGTTGTGAGTGATAGGTGCCCTATATAAAGGGAAGCAGCTGTAGCATTTCTTCAGTCATACAGACCTGTTGGAGGTCAGTTGTACAGTGCAGTAAAGGAAATATTTAGAGGAAACTTATCATTTATTAATTGTTGAATATACTTAGAGGAAATATTTACAAAAAATACTTAGAAGATGTACTTGGAGAATATATTTAAAGGAAATATTTTGGGAAAATATTTCGATGAAATACTTTGAGGAAATATTTTCGGAAATTACGTAAAGGAAATACTTTGAGGAAATATTTTGGGGAAATACATAGAGGAAATACTTAGAGGAAATATTTTGGGAACACTTTGATGGAATAGAGGCCTCTCATCTGCCCTCCTTATTTTTTTCAACTCTAGATTTATTTAGTTTGTTTTGGGCTCAATATTCAATATTTCACAATTCTTCACCAATTACCTCTATAAACATTCCAATTGAGTACGGTTTGGTGGAGGCGAAATCTGAAGCTAATATTCAAACATAATACTAAGCTCACTTCATATGACTACACTTCTTTGATTTCAACATTTATTTACTCCATTTCGTGCTCCATTCACAATGCCTTCGACAGCCTCAATATCGTATTTCTGCTCAACAATGTACAAACATTTTGTGTGGGCTCCTTAGCGTGGCTCGTTGACCAAATCTTTAGCAGACACTTCATCCATATGGCCGGACGAAGGAAATTAGTGCAAACAAAGCGTTTGGCATATGCAAACGGCATACTAATTAGTCAGCCGTCGCCGTGTCTTCCTTCACTGCTGGAGTGGAGTCAGCGACCTTCATCTGGTATGGCCAACAATATTATTGGCTTAAATATTTACTTGACAAGCGCATGGGCAGCATAATTTAATTTCGAATGCAAATATTTGATGACATGCAAAAATGTCGCTTTAAATTTCAGAGTACAATAATTAGATATGCATGCACTAAGCATAGATAGGACAAACAGACATAGAAGACATACTAGTTGTGGTCAAATGTTTGGTAATTGAAATTTAATTGAATGCTTTTAATATATGATCATTTGAAATCAGTTAATAGCAGCTGTTGCAGTCTTTCGCCCAACTCAAATTAAGCAATTTGTGCGGCACTAAATTAATTACGAAGCAATTTGAGCTGACTGTTGCCAAAAATAAATTCATATCCAGCTGATTAGGGCCACTAATGCAGATATGTAAATATTCAAATATGTTTAGCATATTTTGATATACAATTTAAAAAAATAAATTAATTTAAAAAAATTTACTTGTGCGTCGGCCGGGAATCGAACCCGGATCAACTGCTTGGAAGGCAACTATGCTGACCATTACACCACCGACGCCGCTTGGGATGCTGCCGAAAAGTTCTCAATATAAATAAGTAGAAAGTAAAGCGCTCTAAGCAGCCTCTCCCTGTAGCTATGTAAAAACAAATTTGTCGCCTCTGTTGCTTATCTAATTGGGTCAAAACTAGCGGAACAAAGGCTACAAAATTTTTACGCTCTATTATCAATAAATTCATTTTTTTCTATGCTCAGCTAGTGTTACAGTTGATTAGAGTTTAATTATTTGTTTATTATTATATTGTATACGAGCAAAACTAATTGTCACGAATAGTTTTTAGTGCGAGGTCAAGTCTGGAAGTAAATGAAATATACGGTCGTATTTCGTAGCTGTGACATATTTATGTGTTTATATATAATCAATAGGAGAGGTCTGTCTTCATAGATGCTTGCATAGATGTTTACTTTACAAAAGTATATATATTCAAAAAAATAAATAAAAAAAAGAAAAAATAAACAATAATGAATATAAAAAATTATAATAAAAACTTAAAAAAAAAAAAAATATTTTAAAAAATTCTATAATTTGCAGTATTATATAATTAGTTTATATTAGTTTATATAAATGATCCTACACACCCATACAATAAACTGATATATCCAAATATCATTACATCTCATATATGTAGATACATAAATAATAATAAAACAAAATTAGTTAAAATAATTTCAAGAGCTTACGCAAATATTCATATTAGAGTTAAATTTAAAATCTTCCTATTAATGAATTATTCCTATATATATTTAAAATATGTATACGGGCATCATTTATTTCTCATATAAATAAAGCTAAGGCTTCTATTATTTACACAATTAAAAATACATCTGAGCATATTTCATACATCATAAAAGACATGATTCTATATCCCTAGCCATAATTCTCTTATTAATCCAAAAACACATATTAATGCATTAAATTCATAATTTTCATTTATGTTTAGAAAATATTTAAATACGAGTAAAGCCTTTTAGAGCTTGACAAAATTTCTAAGCTGTATTTGTTTTTCACTCTTTTGGCCTCTAAAGAAAACGTTTTCAATAATGGCCACATTAAGCCTTTTATGGGCTTATATGAGTGTATCTTATTTCAGCCAGCCCCATCCTCCCAACCAACAAGTAGGCCCTAAAGCCGCATGCGGTCCACGAACTATTTATTATACTACCGCAGCAGCTGCCGCCCTTCGCAAATGAGCCGTTAAAACGAGCCGAAGAACTTTCTGAATCCGAATCAAATTCAAATTGTGTGTTTGAACATTGCTCTGCCCTCCGTCGATCTTCTTTAGTTTTTCTTTGTGTGTGTGTGTGTTTTTTTTTTATGCTTATGAAGCCCTTGCACCATGTAGGCTTTTAATTAATTTGTACGATCTCCGCACAGCGTGTAGGTAATTTCCCATATCGAAAGCATTCGCTGGCCTAACAAATTGCAGCAATATATCAAAATAGAAGCACAGAAAAAAAAAACAAAGCTTGAATTGGTTGATATACCCTTTAGACGTGTGGTACAGGTGAGCTGAGTGTGATGATTGTGTGAAGCTGAACTTGAGGGTATTTCTATAGAAATCTGCCTTCGGAATAAAGGGTAGACTATTGGCAGTTAAATAAACATTAAATGAAATAAATAGAAATTTTAAAATCACGTTTTCTTTGCATATTGCATTAAATGCTAAATGGAATTAATTATTTTATTTGTTTATTTTATTTTTTTTCAATGGAATTCTTGAGCATTTCTATGGAAAGAAAATCAAATATTAGGTCTGTCTCAGGAATTAGATGTGATTTAAAGAAAGAAAGTACTCCAAGTTTATATTTATTTATTCAATTTATATACTGTATATTAAACTAGTACAGGGTATAGTCAGTAAAAAAAAAATAATAATAATAAGAAAACAATATTTGTATTCAACTTATTTTTATATTTATATACAGTTTGACACGAAAGTGTTTTCACTTGGGAAAAAAATAGCAATTTTGTTCTTTGACATTAAAAAAAAACTACTAAATGTGATATTTCTAATTTTTTTTAATTACATTATGTTTTTCAATTTGTTGTCTTACAAAAATAACTTTAAAAAAATTAAAAAACTATTAACATTGGCTTAAATAACAATAACAACATAAAAGATATTCAAATTCAACTGACACGAAAGTGTTTGCACAAAAATAAAGTATTCTAAATAAGGCACTATTAATTATATTAAGTATCAAAATTAGTATTTAGTATGACCCCCATTGGCTTCAATGACCGCTTCCAACCGTCTACTCATGGAATTGATTAGTTTTTGCACATATTCCACCGGTGTCTTCTCCCATTCCTCTAATATACAGGCTTTCAAATCGCTTTTGTTTGTTGGACGTCGCTTGGCTGTCCTTTTTTTGAGATCAGCCCACAGATTCTCTATGGGATTAAGGTCGGGACTTTGTGCAGGAGTATCCAACACCTTTGCACAATTGTAGAGAAGCCAGCACCTGACTATGTTAGCTTTGTGTTTGGGGTCATTATCTTGGTAAAACCTAAATGTTGGTTTACCATCCCTAAAAAATCCAAACTTGCGGGCACTGGACACTAGATTCGTGCGTAAAATCTCCAAATACTGTTTCGCATCCATTGTACTCTCGATAAAGCACAATTCTCCAACTCCTTTACTAGAAATACACCCCCAGACCATCACTGAAAGTTTTCCGAACTTAATAGTGGGAATTATATTTTTCCGTTCAAGGGCTTTCAACGGCTTTCTCCAAACACGGCTGGGTCCATCGTTGTAATACAACATCATCTTCGTCTCGTCACAAAATATGGTTTCATCCCAATATGAATCCACATGTCCCACATGCAACCTGGCGAATGTTAGACGTCTTTTCTCATGATTCGACGACAACAATGGTTTTTTCCGCGCAACTCGGGATGCAAACTCGTTCCTTTTTAGGGCTCTGCGGACACTTTCGCGGGATATGTCAATACGACATTCTTCCTGCAGCTCCCTGGCAAGCGTTCTGGTCGAAATTGTTGGGTTATCATTAACTTTCCTGGCCAGAATACGCTCGGCCCTATCTGTTAACGCCCGAGGTCGTCCAGTTGAATGTCTTGGCTCCAGTGTTTCATTGTTTTCTGCGCGGCTTAAAATATTGTAAATGGTCCTCTTCGATATTATAAACATTTCTGATATCTCCGCCACTGATTTTCCTATGGAGTGGTTATAATAAACCAATTGAATCATGTCAAATGACAATCGCTTCCCTGGCATTCTTAATTTGTTTAAATTTTTTGAAGATTGAATCGATTCTTACAAAATATGACGAAATTGTTCAGAACATAGCATTAGCCACAGCTGTGCACATTGAAATCGCCGAAAACAACGGTAAATACGAATTTAGCAGTAAGAAGAAATAAAGAATAGCATGTGTGCAAACACTTTCGTGTCAGTTGAATTTGAATATCTTTTATGTTGTTATTGTTATTTAAGCCTATGTTTAAAGTTTTTTAATTTTTTTAAAGTTATTTTTGTAAGACAACAAATTGAAAAACATAATGTAATTTAAAAAAAAAAATAGAAATATCACATTTAGCAGTTTTTTTTAATGTCAAAGAACAAAAATGCTTTTTTTTCCCCATGTGAAAACACTTTCGTGTCAAACTGTATATGTATATATCTATTTAATTTAAATACAATATTTTTTTTTCATTCGAGGGTATCCCCCAGTCAGTCAAATAACAACATTGAGCACTCTAGATTTTTTCTTGTTATTTATTTGAACTTGTTCAGATTTTACAAGGGACGCGTTGCTACCTTTTGGCCATTTCGCTGCGACTATGAGTCGATTGGCTCTGATTGGCTCTGTAAAGCTTTTAGCCCGCTGTTGTTTATTTGAATCCCTCGTCTCGGCGAGCGGCGACCTGCGACCTTTTTGGGTCAGTCGAAAAAGTTGACACTGATGCCAAATGATGTCATTGCGCAGTTTGCGGTCGGATTTGTATTATTCCTTTTCAATTCTTGATTTTTTCCCCATTTTTTTCCCATTTTATTTTGTTTTTTTTTTTTTTTTTGTTGTTAGTCATGCCAATGGAAACTTGTTGCTTGAAAACGTTTTGTGTAATTTATCTACGCGCACTTTTTCTTCTTTTTTGTTCATTCTGTTTTGTGAGCACGACTTTGAAGCCTATTGAGTTGTCTACTTTGCTTAATTGAGTCTATTATTTGAACTTAATCGTTGAACAAAGCCGTCTCTGAATTATGCCTAAGGCTCTGTTTTATGAGGCTTAAAGTCGGGTGGCTGGCTGAAGCTGAGCGTGTTATATCAAGGCCACGCTGGCGTGAGTTGAGCGTTTTGATGAATGGATAACGATTTCCAAATTATTGTTTTTTAAGGCTAAAAAATGACAATGTTTTAGCAAAGTGGATTTAATGGTGAGATTTTGTTGAATTTTGTCTATTTTAGCGGGAGTGTAAAGAGTTTTTTTTAGAGTCACTGTGTAGGTTGATAAATTTACGGAGCTTATAAGAAGGTAGTCTGGGTTGGGTATGGAGATATGGAGAATATTTGAAATATAAATATATATATATATATTAAATATTATTATTAACATACTTATTATTTAACATAAAAACAGAAGCTTAAACAGCCCAAAGCTTGAGTTATAGATGGAATAGGAAGAATAGGGAATATTAATGCAAAATAAACTTTGGTCTAAAAAAAAAAAAAATAAATAAAATGAATAAAATTAAAATAAATTTAAAAAAAATATAAAAATAAATAAATAAAAAACTAACGATTACTACACTAAATACCTGACAAAAACCTTGCAGCAAAATCTGCTAAAATACTAATAAATGACTCTTTTAATTATATTTTAGGTCTCACTAAAAGGGAAAATCTATTTTGCAAACCCAAAACAAAAAGATACTCAATCAAAAAAAAATTATAAAAACGCGTAGCCAGCTGAGAGCTTATCAACGGTCCGCTTAGCATATTAAATCGAACTCGAAGCTCGCCAACGTGCAACAAAGTCCTTGAGCTGCGTGCCAGGCGATTCAGTAAAAAGCGCAAAAAAAAAAAGTGCAAAAATTACATATGCAAGAAGGGAAAACGAAGCGAACGGAAACTGCATAATCAAAAATCACAGCAAGCGGTAATCAACGGACCATATATTTTTAAGACCTACCAACCTACCTACCTCCCTTGCAGCTGGCCGAGAGCAACGCATTCGGTGTAGCCCACACAGTCAGCCAGCAGTGAACGGGCAACGATCAAAACAAGTCCCAGAGGCCAGAGTCAAAGATGTTTGGGCAAGTCGGCAGGCGAGTTTGGCAAACATTTGGCCAGAATGCCACATGCGGCGCCTGAAGCAGCCGTTGCCAATGCTGCTGGGATAGTAATACTCCTGCTGCTGCTGAAAGCAAGTTGTCTAAGTTTGAGGCAAGCAGAACATTGAACTTGCGGCATGGCAGCATATGAATTTTTAATTGCATGCGGCATGCGAAACTTGGCCTGGGCAATTAATTACGCATCGATTTGTGACTGGGCCGGGAATTGCGAGTGGCGAGCATGTGTGCATCATTTGCATTTGACGCGGCGGGGAGGCGACTCGAATTAATGGAAACCAGCTCAAATACACACACACACACACACACACAGGCACACACACACACACACAACTCCCAGTCAAAACTTAATTGTTGGCCCTGACTTGGCAACTTTGCAGCAGCGGAGAAATTGCCTAACCGTCAGACAAACCATTTATTCTGTTTGCCAAGCTCTGCTCATGAAGTCATCAATGTATTGAGTCTAGTGTGGGTCTCTTTGGTCATTGTTCCAGCCAGCCAGCACCTAAAGCTCATTCATCAATAATTTCCAGGAAATGAGTGCTTGATGCCAAAACTGCATTTGACTGATTGACATGCGTGCTCTGACCTGGTTTTGGCATGCCTTTCGTTTCTTCCACTGTCTGCTGTGACTTGGGCTCTTCGCCGCTTTTGCATGCTCATGAATCACGTCTCTTAACTGGTTGGGGAATATACTCACCTGTCTCTGGGCCGTCAGTCGTACGCCAACATCATGAGCCATCAGCTTTACTGCTAGTCCTCTAGTCTGCATCTTTTGATTATGGCCCCAAGCTAGATTGCAGGTAAATAATTTTCAATTAAATACGAGCACATCAGAAAATGTATTGACAACGCTCTGCATAGGTGGGCTTTGAGACCTAGAGCTACGAAGTTGTTTACCTTTATGAAAAGCTAAACTTAACTGGAAGTAAAGCAATATTCAGGTAGAATTTTAATATGAATAAAAAGTCGATAAGAAGATATATTAACATAATATAACAAATTGGAGCTGAAAAGTCCATGAACTAAAGGAAAGGTGAATAAATTTTATCAATAAGCTTTCTGCTTATTTAAAATGTAAGCAAATTTTTTATTTAAATTAATTTTTTTAGAATTATAATTATATATTTATATTTATTATTATATGTATATTGTCTATAATTTACAAAAGAATGTTCAGCAAAATTATCTAAAATATTTAATAAACAACTTTCATAATAAATAAATACTTTAATAATAATACTTTTATAATAATACATTTATATAAATTATATAATAAATATATTAAATATTGTATTTCTAAAAAATTTTCTGTTAATAATAATTGAAATACACTATTAAGTTGACATGATCTTTATTTATCAATGAAATAGATTCATAACTCTCAATTGATATAAGAATAAATTAAATCATATAGCAAATACATCATTTTAATTTAATAATATTACAGTCTTTGTATGATTTTATATTATTATTATTTTTAATAAAATCTATAATTTTATTACACTTCGATGAAATTTTTTCTAAATTCCCGTAGCATAATTTTGAAATTAAAATTAAAATTTAAATATTTCTTTTTCTTTCACTCTCAATAATATGATATATTTTAATGAACTGCAATTCATTTGTTTGTATGTATAATTGAAGCCAGTGATGTATGAAACGAGGCCCATAATGGAGTATGCGCAAAAGGAATTACAAATTACACACTATGCCGAGAGGGGCTCCGGCAAAGGAGCTCGAGAGGTAGAACAGTTGGGAGTGCTTCAGTTGATGATTAATGTAAGTCGCGTACAAGGCAAAGTCAAAGACTGCGAAGATGATGGGAAGGATGACGGCGATGACTGCGCTTCCTGGAACTGCCAGGCACAATGGGCATTGGGCATTGGGCAATGGGCAATGGGCAATGTCATTGGTTGGCTGACAGTAAATAATCTATCAATAATTGAAGATGCTCGCTTCGCTTTGAGGGCTCGTGCTGAAGCTGTTGCTGGGGCTCATGGACCACACTTGGCGTTGGCAAAAGGATTTTTTTATGGCTCCGACACTGGTCTAGCCAGCCATGATGATGATTATGATGACGATGTTGATGATGATAGCCATATATGTATAGAGTAGTAGGCAGCAGTCGTGCTGTCCCTGGCCTCGCTTTTATGCTCGACTGCTTTGCGCTCGATTCGATTATTTATGTCATTTGCTTTGACATTTATCATTCCACGATTCACGTTTTTGCCTTTGTCAAGGCCAGACAGGGCTGAAACGAAACGAAACGAAACGGGCCGGGCCAGACCGGACCTGGCTGAACGTTCTATCGGCGCTGTTGTCATCGTTCTCCATATCACAGCAGCCCATCCCATTATATAGCATCCCATCCTATTTGGCCGTTGGCTATTTATGGCCGCGCTACTTAACATAAATTTTATTGCTTTTGCTGTTGCTCATTTGGGGCTTGCTTCGGTTTAGTCAGCGCGAAACATTGACCATCATCTGCCCAATAGCCTCCTCTTCATCCTCCTCGTGCTCCTGCTTCCTGCCTTCTGCCTGCTACAGCTATCGAACAAACTGAAACTGTCTATGAATTGATGAGCGTTCATTTATTGCGTGATTAGTTCGCGTGGTTCATTTTTATGGCCTTTTAAAGGAGCAGCCAGCACAATTTGTACCGGTCGCATTAGCCCTTTTGATATATGCCACATCATATGAATGCGTCTGAGTGAGAGAGTGGGCCCGACCAGCTCTGCTCGCAGGGCATTGACAAGAGATTTCAGATTTATTTTGCTGGAAATGAAGAAAGGTGAAGTAAGATGAGATTTGGCAGTGGCAGCATTTTTGTTGCAATCAATTATAAACCGAGTGACCATTTGTATCGGACTGGGACTGTAATGTATATAATTATATAAGAATACAGTGCTTATCATATTTATAGCCCAGCTTAAGCTTTGAACCAATGTTAACAACATTTTTAATGCACGATGCAGCTTGATATGCATTAAAATATGCATAGAGGAATAGCTGGGCTTATCAAAATGGTTTTGTTTTCATGCTCACATGTTTTTATTATTTTTATTTTATTTGAATATATTTAACTATTATTAAAAAATTTTTTATTCATATTAAATAAGTTGCTTTAAATATTTTTTTATATTTAATTATTATTAAATTCAAGAAACTAAAAACGTTTTCGTATGTTTAATTTTCGTTTTATTTAATCATAATAAAAATGCATTTTATATTTATATATTTGATTTTTATATAATTCAATTTATTTATACTAAATAATTAAATACAATTTTGTATATTTAATAAATACTAAATTCTATTTTTTCATAATATATAACAAGCTACATTTTTGTGTGCTGTAATGCTTTTATTTTATTTTATTTATTTATTTTTTTTTAATTTAACAATGACAATAAATTTGCAATGACAAATTAATATTTTTGACATGAGCTTTAGTTACAAAATATGTGTAATAAGGGATAATTTTAATCAAATTAATTTGCTAACCTAATCTCAGAGTTGACTTTTTAGACAGCTTTTCACTTGATGAAATACAAATCACTTTATAAGGAATTCTCTTTTCCTTACCAAAATAGCTTCTTAATTTAAATGACCAATGGACCAAAACCCCATACAATATTTCTACTCTACTCAAACCTCTTTACAATACCCTCAAAAGACTGCACCACTTAAACGACTCATCCACAAACAACTCGAATTATGCCCAATTGAACACATACATATTTATAGAAAGTTAATTTTTTAATAAAAATAAAAAACTTTAAAAAAAATGAGACTAAATTCAATATTCGAGGCAGTGAACACATCGACACTCTGTCATGTTTCAAGGTGTTTTGTGCACACCTTTATGGCTCATTAACGGACATGTTGCGGGCACCAGAGGAGCGAATGAGTTGAGAGCCGAGGGAATAGGAAAGGAGCCAACATCTCGGCCACTAAAAACGGAATGCCGACAAAACGAGCTCAATAAAAACTGTCGACTGAACAATAAAACAAAATGACAATTTACGATTTTATTTACGAGCTGCACAGAGCCAAGCGGCTCGTTGCTTAAGTTTTGCCAAAAAGAACAGACAGAGAGTGAGAGATAGAGATAGAGAGAGAGAGATAGTAAGAGAGAGAGACAGCAACGTTGCCGTGACTTCAAAGCAGCGCCTAGAAATTCGTCATGCCCATTGCGTGTGCAACAAACAAATAAAGGGCTAAACTCAATGCTCGACTCGTCGCAACTGAGCTAGAAGTGCATAAATTATGTGCGCCCACCATGCCAAGCTGTCAGCGCTGGTGACGCCCCCAGCTCCTCCTCGAGGGGGTTAGACCTTTAACTTCTTATCTCTTATTGTGAACTGGAGCAAATTGTTTTCATTTGTGCGCATCTCCCAAAGCGATCTCATTTAATGCAGCCAGCCAGCCAGCCAGCCAGCCAGCCTCACCTTGCCACAGCTGAGCTCTGCAGCCCCTGCTGTATTTTTGGATTGCATTAATTGAAAGTTTATTAGTCGCATTGGCTGAGGCGTCGGCGTGGCCATAATTTAATTTACTTGTAATGTGCCATGCCATGCAATGGAGCCAGCGTGCGCCGAGTGCGCCGGCTCCCAAACGGGTGGCCTTTTGTTACTCCGGCTAATGGCAAACATAAATTCGTCTAGAATTTGGTGGCGCAAGTGTTGCACCACATTTGGAAATCCAAGTTGCGCACACGGTTTCAATTAAGCCCTGGGCGTGACAAGTCAAATGTGGGCGTCAACCGACGACAACGAGGAAGGGGCGTGCCGCTGCCGTTGAGTGCTTCGAGTGTTTTGTGACTGTTTTTGTGGGTGGTCAGAGGCGTTGTAATTAGTGTGAACGCCTGTTTGCCGTTGCCTCAGTGCTGTGGACTGGAATTGAAATGTCATCGTTTGGCAGGCTAAATATATAATGTTCAATGGGCATTCGATTTGAAATCGATGTATATAGATACATGTGTGTATATAAATGAATTAGTTGAGGCACTATTTATTCAATTATATTTAAGTACAAATTAAGTTCGAATTGTATTGCAAGATATCAATTTAATGTTATTAATTATGGGGTATTCATTTAAAGTCATTTAAATATGGCATCAATCTGCGACTCTCATATCATACAAAATTTTCATATATAATGTACTAACTCAAATAAAATTGACTCAAGTGGAGTGAAGAATATAGAGACAGAGAAAAAGGAAAAGAAAGTATTAGGAAATCATAACTCAATGGATGGGATTTACCCAGAGCAGAAATCTGTGTGCCTCTCAAAGATCAACTGAAAATAAGGATATATATATATATACATATATAATTTCTTATCCAAGCCAACTAAATTTCGCTCTATCTGTCAAGAGTTTATATTATTATTAAATTGAATTATTCAGTTTATATAAAATAGGAATATTTTATACAGAGCTTCCTTAAGTGAAGGCGAGTCTATCTGCCAAGAACTTTAATGGCTTTAATAAATGCTAAATTAAATTATTTAATTAATATGAAATATGAATTTTAAAGCGCGCTAATATTTTAAATTTTAAATTCACATGGAAAAAATATTAAATTAATAATAAATATTTTATTAAAAATATCTATATAGATATATTATATACATATTACTCAAGTTTATTCGTCTACACATCAGCCGCTCTTTTTATTTTACAAGCTTTCTCTTATAAAAACTATATGCCCTTTCAACTTAAAACAAATCACACTCTACTTTTTATACCCTGAACCCATTGAAAATGGGAAATCAGGGTATAATGGTTTTGTTGAAATGTATGTAACAGGCAGAAGGAGGCGTGGCAGACCCCACAAAGTATATATATTCTTGATCAGGGTGACGAGCTGAGTTGATTTGGCCCTGTCCGTCTGTCTGTCTGTCCGTCTGTCCGTCTGTCCGTCTGTCCGTATGTTTGAACGCGTCGATTTCCGAAGATATAAGAGCTAGAGACTTCAAATTTTTTGTAAAATGTTCGTAATTACAGCGCGGATATCGAGTTTATCATTAAAATTCGATAACTCATCCCGATCTTTTTTTATCGATGAAAAACCTTATCGAAAACCAGTTATAAAATTATATCTTCTACACCTTTATTGCTAGAGTCTCCAAATTTTTAATGTATGCTTATATGCAATTTATACAATTTCGGTTTTTGTTAAAATTTACCCCCCACCTCTAAATTCACCCCGCGTATTTCAAATACTAGAGACTTGTGCTTTGGCAATTACATGCATATTCATGTTATAATCATAATCTGAAAGTTTCATGAAGATCGTACGTCCACAAAAAAAGGTATTAAACAATTAAGTTCTCATAGTAAGCGCACACTGCGGCCCATGCGTGTTTATGCGTGGGTGCTTGTATGTGTATGTGTTTGTGTATGTGTGTGTGTTTCTTGTGTAAGCTGAAAGACGCGAAAAATTATTGAAATAGCTAGCACTCCAAGGGTTCAGGGGATCTCGTAGTCGAGCAGTCTCGACTAGAGCTTTCTTACTTGTTTAATATAAACTCTTAAAAGCGAATCCTTTGATCTTCATTTGCACTCAGATCATAATGCTAATATTACCAATACCTTTGCAAAGCTATTTCTCTCTCTCTCTCTCTCTCTCTCTCTCTCTCTTATTTTGCACAGATTCCCCAACGGAGTTACTTATAGATACATTTCACTTTATATTGTCTCGTAAAAACTTTCCAAATCTGTTTTTCATTACGCAGCTAGAAAAGAAATCTTAAAGTCGCGACGACAGCGAATGGCTGCGGCTATTTAGAAGGCAGGCCTGCAGCAGGCAGCGCTATCTCTCTCTCTCTCTCTCTCACTCTGCCCGGCAGCATCTCCATATCCAATGCCAACGCCGCGTAATGCATCATAAATTCACATTAACACTTTGCAGACATGTGCGTTATGCGGGGCCCTTTGGGGCATACATGCTCAGTCCTCCGCCTCCGCCTCCGCCTCCACCTCCACCACCGCCGCCACCACTCTCTACACTCCTCTATTTCCACTACCTCTGCCCGCGCCACTCCGGCTGGGCTGCTGTCTGAGTGTCTCTGCTCACATTTATGGCACTCATTTCGCCTTCGAAGAGATACATTCTGTGCGCTATTTGTGTCATGTGTGGAGATGCATCTGGTTTGTTAGAACTTCTGTTGCCCTCCCAAAGATACTCTGCAATAAATAATTCGTTTTATCATGAAATTTGGGCAATCAACTAATTGGTGGGTAAATAGTGCCTTATATGTATATCTGGAGTTATTTTATGTAGCTAAAAAGGTATTTTGAGATATTTGATTTCAATTCCTATACGATTTATTTCAATTACTAATAATAATAAAAAATAGGTGTAAACATTTTATTAGTACATAAAATTTATTTATATTTTCCTTAAAAGATTATAATTTTAATAATTTTTAAACAAAGATTATATATTTTATTTATTTATTTAATTTCTTCTGAATAAAGAATATAAAAGAGAAATAATATATAAAATATATATATAGATAATATTTTTAAAGAATAAATTTAAGCTAAGAATAATATTTTATAATATAAAATATGCTCTAAATTGTATTAATCATAATTTTATTTGTTTCAACAATTTTATTCTCTCTTAAGGAAAATGTATTAAATATATATAGACAAAATTCAGTTAAAAGCATTTGAATATATTATTAAAATATAAAATGAATAAAAATAAATTGTCTGTAAATAATATTTACTAAATATATATAAATTTTTTCTACAAATATATTACTCATGAAAAATCATTATTTTATTTTCGAAGTATATATAATTTTCAGTTTAAATTTAAATTTAATATTAAAACAAGTAAGAAGGCTCCAGTCGAGACTGCTCGACTAGGAGATACCCTGAACCCTCCAAGCTGATATTCTAATCAGTCTGGACTTCTTTTATGCACACATACATACACATGCACTTATAAGCACGTGCTCTGCTGACTGCGCAGTTAGCAGCGACTGCGCTTGGGCTGCGCTGCAATGTGGGCAATAATATGAGAATTTATTTGTTGAATAATTTCTTTTGTAGACATACGATCTTAATGAAACTTTCAGAGCGTAATCATATGGTTAAAATATGTGTACATTCCAAAGCACAAGTCTCTAGTACTTGAAAAGTACTAGTACTAGTACTTTTACAAATTGGGGGAGAAGGGGGCGTGGTATCCAAAATCTGCAAATTACAAAATCTTTGTATCCACTAACTTTATATACAACCCAAATATGAAGTCTCCAGGTCTAAAAGTGTTAAAATTATGCTGAAAAAACCAAGTCGATTTTTCGATTATTCTCGATAAAAAAGTTATCGGACGAGTTATCGAAAAAATAAAGCAAACTTGTACTGCCTATGGTATACACGAGTATGCATGCCAAATTTCAGCTCTCTAGCTCTTATATCTTCTGAGATTCTTTTGCTCATACGGACGGACGGACGGACGGACGGACGGACAGACGGACAGGGCTATATCGACTCAGCTCGTCGTGCTGATCAAGAATATATATACTTTATGGGGTCTGCGATGATTCCTTCTGCCTGTTACATACTTTTCACAAAACCATTATACCCTGATTTCCCATTTTCAATGGGTTCAGGGTATAAAAATAATAATAATTTTATCCGCCAAAAAATATGTTTATTACTTTTCTTTTTAACTCGAATTAAAATTTGAATGAATTAATTTTGTATAGAAAAAAAAATTTTTTTTTCTGAAAAACATAAATTAATTAATATCAATGTTCATTTCTTATAGAGTATCCTCTGCTCGATTTACTCCACTGAAATATTTTTGCTTCTTGACGCTTTGAATATGTAATAAAGAATTTTGTGGCCTGTTGTGGAGCATGTGTGTGTGCGTGTGTGTCTATGTGTGTATTTCTATACTCAAAGTACATTTTTTATTATTGTTCTTTTTTTTTTTTTTGGTAATTTTTTATTGCCCATTTTGAGGAAGCTTTTGTATATTTGTCAAAATTTGAGGATTTACGATCGACATCATCATCAACAGATGCAGCCGCAGCAGCGACGGCAGCAACCCGAGCTGGCCATGCCCCAAGGCAGTTGCGTCGACAGACTGCCAAGATTTATGTTAATTTGTTTTGATTTATTGAATGGTTTTTATTGGGCATTTTGGGTGGATTTTATGGCGGCGCCTTAAGTGGACTGTCAGCTGGCCGATATTCAAAAATTCAAGTCTACAACAGCAGAAAATGTCATTCTGTGACTCTGACTCTGACTGCGACTGAGACTGAGACTGTGGCATGTTTTGGTTAATTGAAAATGCGTTGCAATGCGGCACAGTTGGATATCCTGGGAGTCGGTGAGACAGGCAGCAACAGCAGCAGCAGCAGCATGATCAATGTGCGACTGTCATGCAAATTTAAATTTGTCCAAAAGCCAAAAGCCAAAACCGGCCTTAAGACTTAGCCGACATGAAGATCTAGCGGGGTTGGGCCACGCAGACGCAGTTGCTGTTGCTGTTGCTGGCTAGACAAGCGGCAAGTTAATTTATGCGCTGCAACAACAACAGCAACAGCAACAACACAAAGCCCCAATAAAGGCTCTGGCAACAGCAACAACAATTGGAAAATTGTTTATGCGTCTGCGCAGCCGTTGCGAACGTTGCGGTGTTTTGAGGCTGTGGCGCGTTTAGTGTTAAACGCTTGATTAAAATTCTTGTAACTGCAACACTTTTGTGGCATGTGAGTTGTTGCGCCATTGTTGTTGCTATTGTTGTTGTTGCTTCGACTGTTGCTGTTGCTGTTGCTGTTGTCAGGCACAGCGGCTCTACGCGGGATCTTTATGGTGCGCTTGCTTTTGTTGCGCAGCAACATGCATCACATTGTTGTTGCTGTTGCTTGTTGTTGTTGCTGTTGCTGTTCCTTGTTGTACCTTGCGGCTATGGCATTGAGGCATGCGTCCTGGCATTGCATTGACTAGTTGCTTGCCGTTGTTGCTGTTGTTGCCGTTGTTGCCGTTGTTGCTGTTGCCGTGCTTTGTGGCTGCATGTTGCTCTTGTTGTTTTAATTGAATTGATTTGCATTTTTCACGCAGGCGTTGCTCATTCTGTTTGCTGTTTGCATTGTCTTCCAGATTGGCTAAAATGCTGAAAGACTGGCGAAAGCAGGAAATGCTTTGATTGAGCCTGAGAATTTATGTTTACCACTAAGCGTCGCTTGATTGATGATTACTAAATAAAATGTAGCGGTTAGTTAATGTGTGTGGAGCATAGGAGATGGATTTCTAGTGGCGATGGATTTCTAGTGGCCAGATGCACGATTTGAGAGTTGAGTAAGCTTCCTTGGTTCTGGTCTTTGAAAATACTTTTTAGATTCAGAGTATTGCATAGCTTAAGAAGCATTTTTAATGAAATCAAATATATTTTAAAGTAATTAAATATATCTCCTCTTGAAATCTCAGTTCAGATTTGTTCTTGAATGATTCGAGTCTATAAAGAAGTCATCAGAGAATTTTTCTGTAGTTTTCTCTTTTTTAATTTGAATTCAGTTTAAATTTGTGTATCAGTCTAAAGAGAGCCTTGAGAGATATTCTAGACTACAGGCCAAACTTGCTATTAGGCTTAAGTATTCTATATTATTTTATTTGAGTTTTTTTTTTTTTTTTTTTTTTTTTTTTTTTTTTTTTTGTAACATATCGAGAAATTTCTTCAGCTATTCATGCACTACATTTCTATATAAATTTTAGATCTCCCTTTATTAAATCAGTTGCACACAAAATGCAACAATAAATGTTCCTCCTACATCGATAAACAGCCAACATATCATTTATGTTGGCAATCAAAATTGTAATTAACAATTTTATTAAACACGCATTAACGCCCCGAAAAATTGTTATTAATTAATATATAATTGTAATGGATCCACGACATGACATGCCCACATTTCTTAACTCGCTACAGGCAAAGAGAAAAATGAGCGAGAGAAGGAGAAGGAGAGTGAGAGAGAGGGGGAAAAACAGAGCGCCGCAAGCTTAACAAATTAATAAACTGACCGTCATTGCACGAGAATACTACATAAATCAATTTCAGAAAAACGCTAAACAATCATAAATAATAATTAAATGTCCACTGTAAAATAGCCAAATAAACCCAGCCCCTAAACCAGTCTCCCTCTTCCTCTCACACACACACACACACGATGCGGACAATGTAATTAAAAACTGTTCGTAATTATTGAAATTTGTGGTGGACATTGGCAGATAAATTACGGAAATTACAGCAAACTTAATTCAATTAAAGAGTGGCAAAGTGCAGCGCTGAAATTTTCCAAATGAAAAGCTCGAACTGCAGCTATGTAGATAGATTACATAAGATATAATGCAGTAGGTCGGTCAGGGGTGCTAAGTGTCGTTTGTACGGCTCGTTAGTTCTTTGTATTGCTTCCTGCTTAGCCTTGCTCCCGCTCCCTGGCTGTCATTTGTAACGGTTTATTGAGCAAAGGGTAGCTAACGAAATGTCAGCTCATATCTCCCAAGGACTGTCATCCATCCACATTGCTTCACCTCCCCCCTTGACATTCCACATTCCACACTCCAGCTCCAGCTCCAGTTCCAGTTCCACTTCTAATTGCACATTTGTATGCCTAATCGATCTGTCCAATTCTATTTGTTTCAGCGTCCATCGTGGCATTTGTATGCCATGTTGTTTAACGTTTTTTCTCTCTGTCCCTCTTTATTTCCTCTTCCTGCTTCTGTTTCTTTCTCCGTTGACAGCGCTTTTCACTTGGCCTCGGCCAGGTGTCCAATTGAACGGGTTAGCCAAATGAAGCGTGACATTTCTTACATTTTCTTTTTATTTTAGTTTGATTTCGTTTTTCTATGACAGTTTCTATGGCAAACGGACGATAGGTGCGATATTTTTTTCCACGTCACTGCAATGCACTTTAGGGGTTGTATAAAAACTGAATTTTTTCCAAAAGTTCAAGTAGGTGAGGTTTAATAGGAAACGACAGAGATTTGCACGAGTAAGCAGGAAAGACACGCAGGGGGCCAGGGACGGAACGAAGGACGGAGAGGGCAGACGGCAGACGGCAGACGGCACACGGCACCACGGCACACGGCAGACGGCAGACGGCAGACGGCAGACGGCAGACGGCAGACGGCAGACGGCAGACGGCAGACAGGGCAGACGGAACGGCAGATCGGCAGACGGCAGACGGAAGGCAGACGCAGACGGCAGACGCAGACGGCAGACGGCAGACGGCAACTGCAGACGCAGACGGCAGACGGCACGGGCACGGCAGACGGCAGACGAGACTCAGACGGCAGACGGCAGACGGCAACGGCAACGGCAGACGGCAGACGCAGACGGCAGACGCAAGAGGCAGACGCAGACGGCACGTGCAACTTCAGACGTCAGACGGCATAAGACCAGACGGCATGACGGCAGACGCAGACGCAGACTCAACGCAGACTGCAGACGTGCAACTTCATACTTCATACGGCAGACTTCATACTTCATACTCATACTTCCGCATACTTCATACTTCATACTTCATACTTCATACTTCATACTTCATACTTCATACTTCATACTTCATACTTCATACTTCATACTTCATACTTCATACTTTATACTTCATACTTCATACTTCATACTTCATACTTCATACTTCATACAGATATGAACTTTGTAGTATTTCAGCTATCTCTCTAAAGTCTGTACTCCAAAATCCATTGCCATATAGGATTTTTTTTTTTTTTGGAATTTTGTCTGTAAATTAGTGTTCAAAGTGCACTTTCGAAAATTTGCTAAAGAAAAAAATGCAACGCGCTCAAAACACTTCGCTAACTAATCCGCTAAAATAAATCCCACAGCACAGTTACATTAAGTTGAGCCTTTGGAGCTGTCATAAACGGCATGCAAAACGCATTCAATGAGGCGGGCAGGTGGGCAATACCTGAAAACCTAAGCAGCTTACTGTTGCAGCCAATCACTAACTAGCGCTAGGGTAAAAGTTGCTTTGCGTGCGGCGACAAACGCTGTTCATGTTGCTCCCAAGTCGAACATGAGAGAGGGAGAGGGAGAGGGGCAGAGATAGGGAAAACAACAAAATTTGATTCAGCCTACATGCAACTTGTGGCACGCAATTAAAATCTTCATTAGCCGCGTTTAATTTCCACTTGTGATTAAAAATAAATAATAATAAAAACTAAAGGCAAATCGAAGTCGTGAGAGGACAGAGATGAGTCGAGAGAGGAGTGAGAAGTGAGGAGAGTTGAGAAAAACAAACAGAGAATAAGAAATAAATACAACTTGTGACATGTGTCGCTGACTTATCTCCATCGCCAGCCGCCGGCCGAGTGCTGCCCGTACAGGATACGAGTCGGAGTCCGGGGCCGGGTCGGGCCGGACACCTTGCGGCCTGGGGCAGACCGTCCGACTGCCTGGCTGACTGCCTGATTAGCGTTGGCCGTTCGATTCGCTGCATTCGCCTCGATAAGGAGCTATCAATGCGAGCCTAAGTGACAGTTGACTTGTTTATCAATTGACAGCTTTGCTGCGGCTAAATGTGAGACAGAAATACACACACACACACACACACTTACACATCAACACACTCACAGACATAGTCTGACTACAGAGATTTACGCTGCGAAAAGTAACTGTTAATAAGCTTGTTGCAGCGGCCTGTGAAAATGTTGCTTTTAATTAAAAGTTGTTGCCGCTTTTGCAATTGTGCGTTCCGCCCCGCCCTCTCTCCACACAATCTGTCATTGGCTGTGGGGCGGTGGTGCGGACTGTCGGAATGTTTGTACATTTGTAGCCCATAGTATTTATACTTGTATTTTAAAGCCCGATGCTGTCAAGATAAAGAAGCCAACAGGCAGCCTCAGCCCATGTTCAACAAGCCAAGTATGCCAGCACGGTAGAGCCCAAAAGGCACCGCACACTTCACAGCACACACACACACACACACGCACAGAGTTACTTGCAAATGCTTGTTTTTGATTTTTGAGAGCATGTTTAAAACGCCAAAAATCCTACGCATTGCCAACTTTTAATATGATTTTACATTTAAAGTATTTCGAATTAATGCCGATGTATAAATGTATTTCATTTGAATTTTCGTCTAATTATGCAATGCATTGCTATCACTGGCAATATGAACTCACTGCAAAAATTAGAAAAAATTAAAAATGTTTCAAAGTCGAGTTCCGATAATTCGAAATGGCAAGGAAATACGATTATTTTTCGATTAACGCAGAAATTTAAATTATCGAGAACGAACTTTTTTCAAGGGAATAGAATTTGTTTCGATTTATCGTTTTTATTCATATTTAACGGTGTAAAAGTTATCGAGACTCAACAGTATTCCCAATATATTTTTGCAATATTCAATAAGCCACACTTCCACTTTAGTAAGATTCATATGAATTCTTAAAGCAACTCTTCTACTCTGCCTCTTTTTCTATAAGCAACTCTGCTATTTGAGCAAAAACTGCATATATAGATAAAACCCATGCCAAAAGCCTCTATGCATAACTTCACTTATTCGACTTTCCACTTACTTTCCGGCTTAAATCATTCCCTGCTGCTTTATAAACTACCATGCGGCTGCTTCTTCTTGAAAACTTAATTTCCAAAGTTGAGTTCAACATTTCTGCAATTAAACAATATTTCCGCGTCAAGTGCAAACACTGCGTTGGTCACTGTGGCAACTGGGATTAGGATTACTTTTGCAGTTGCTGCATTGTTCGTTTGTTGTTAACTTGTTCAGAAATAAATTTGCTAGATTTGTGGCGAGCTGAGCTAGGCTAGCTGCTGGAAGAAACATCTCATTTAGACCCTAATGAGCTGGCCGGCGTAGCCAACGCAGTGGCATGTAAATCTTACAGCTGGGCTGCTCCACTTACGAACAACATCCATTTCCATAAATATCAATTAAGGCGAAAGAGAGAGGGAGTGAGAGAGAGGGGAAAAAAAGAATATCAAAACGGAGACAGAGGCATGCGGCTCGTAGTCTTCGCCTGCTACCGGCAATCAGGGCCTACCTGTGGCAGCAGCCTACGCAGTGAAGTTTTCGTCTTCGTCTCACCTTCGTCTTGCTCTTCTACTCGTTTTTTTTATATAATTGGACAATTTAGGTGCTACTACGTCGCATTTTTGTGTACCCTAGCCTCACTGCTAATTAAATGAAAATAAAAATGTCGAAGCTCATGGGCGGGCGATGAAAACTTACCGGAAATTTAGCTCAGCTCCAGTTTTGGTGTTCAAGCGTAACGGCCAATGTGGGCGTGTCACAGCACAGCACAATTGAAGTCACGTCAAGGTTCAATGGGCTGTGCAACAATAGTTGAACACAATTTATGGATCATTCGGTATTGCTCTTCAAATTCAATTAGTTGCCTCAACCCCTCCCAAAAAAAAAAAAAAAAAACTAGGGAGAAAACTTTTCCAACATTCCGACGCTGTGCGGTGGCATAAGAGGCTTAGAAAGAAAATTATTAATAAACTGCTTTCACTAATTTACAGGCTGGCGACGGACTGGGGCAGAGCGAGGGCTACATAAACATAACAACATTTTCAGAGCTCTATTTGGCAACACTAAGCGTCCACTAAGCATCAATATTTCATGCTAAGCCTATTAGAGATTATTGTGCCAGCTTACAAAGGCCTAAATGACAAGTGGCAACTGCTAGCCGAGTTGGGGGCGAGCCAGAACCAGAGATAGAGCCAGGGACGGTTGGCTCCTGGTCTCTGCGGGGCTTATTAAGCGTTTCATTTGCATAATATGTATGTGTGACAGCGAAATCAAGTTGAATGAAATACTTACCAAATAAATTCTGCATTTCTTAGCATTTGAATGTGGCTGATTTTAACGAAAGGCTTGGCTTAGGCCGAAATTGATTAGGCTAGGAAATTATTGAGTGCAGTGGATGGTTATTATTGAAAGACAGACAGGGAATGATTACATGAATGATTACATGACCTACTGTTGGGACTTAAATGGCTGATAATTCGATTATGTAATATACTTATCAACAATAAGTCCTCAGTGATATAGTTTATAAACTGATTTTATAGTAGCTTGTACTTCCACATAAATGAGTATAAATAAAATAAATTTAGTTTTTATTACCCAGTATACAAAAGCTGAAATATTTTGTGTTAGCACTGTCTAAGATATAATATACTTTTAAATATATACATATATATTTCTTTTATATATTACTATTTTATTTTATATATATATTTATTATAATTTTATATATTTCTATTTCAAATGAAGATAATGCATATAAATAATTATTCTGTCCAATATTTTTTTTGGAAATACATATCAACATTAATATTTAGTTTTGGTATTTTTGGTGCAATTTTAGTTGATACCGCTAAATTAACTAACTAACTAACTAACTATATATTTAATTATATTTATTAATTATTAAATTTAACATTCAAAAACAATACACAATACAAATAATATATAAAAAATAAATTTAATATTTTTACATATATCATTATTACATTTTATTTTATATCGCTCAGGTTAGACTGAAAGAACAATCTGCGTATAACAACTCAGCTATATCCTTTTCTATAATATTTAAAGTTTATAGACTACAAAGTTTATGTTAATATATAGATTAAGTCTCTTAAATATATTTTCACAAAGCGAATATACCCTGATTTTTCATATTCAATGAGTTCATAGCATATTAAATGAATTATAATACAAAATATTTAACATAACTTACATGACACGTATTTTGAATATAATAAATTCCTATATGGTGTTTTAATTACTTTAAAAATATTTCGACCTGCTATGCCTTTTGGAAAGCAAGCTAATCAAGCTTTCAGCAAACTCAATTCCTAAATCGATATATTCAACTGAGTGCGAGGAGCAATGTTTGCGATTCACCGATGGAAAAGTGTGAGCCAGTGTGAAATACTGTGGCTCAGAGGCCACCTGAGATGCACATGCGAATAATGAATGCTTTGCAGCTCGTGATTATGTGAAAAGTGGTCGATGTCGATGTCGTTGGCAGCGGGGCGGGCAGCAGGGGGGTGGTCGGGCAGGGAAAATATTTACACACCATGTGGCGTGCAAACATTTCATGAATCCATTTGCGCAGCAGCTTGGAAAATCGTTGGAAAAAAAGAAAATGAAATGAAATGAAAAACTAGCCATTTTCGGTGCCCCGAGACGACACGTGAATGAAAAAGAAAACTGGTCAGGTGAGCCAGGAAATAAACGATAGAATTCGACAAATGATTAGCAGTTGCAGAAAAAAGCAAACTATTTAAAAACAAGATTCCAAGAGCGGATGTGGGTCAGCTATGTATACGCTCTTGGCCTGTGGCCGGGCCAGTTCAGCTGCAGCAACATCTGCTTGGAGCTGCAGTAACTATTTCGTGGTCAACGAGATGAGAGTGCAGCTCATCTGTTTCGCTGTCTGGGAAATTCTGTGCATCTGCTGTGCCACTGAGGCAGCGGTGCAACCTGCCGCCGCCGCCTCCGTTCACGTTCTGGTGGATCGCGGCGAAGACTTTGTCCAGTGGCTGGCCAAAATCTTGCTGCCCACAGCAGCCCAAGCGGAGCCAGTCACAACTCAAACCACTCAAGTGGATCCACTGGAACGGGAATGCACCGCCTGCCGCTGCGGACTGATCTATACGCTGGATAGCCAGCATTCTGCCAGGGCGTCATGTCGCCATCATTATCCCTGGCTGGCTATGGTGCTGCTGGCAGGAGACTTCCACTGCGCCGGCTCGCTGATCAGCGACGTGTATGTGCTCACAGCTGGCCATTGTGTGGAGGGCATGCCGACTGAGCTCATCCAAGTGCATCTGCTCGAGCCCAATCGCAGCGCCATCGATGCTCAGGTGCTCGAACGTCGAGCCACGCACGTGACGGTGCACGAGCTCTATAAGCCATATAGTTTCGATCATGATATTGCCCTGATACGGCTCGATCGTCCGGTGAGCTTTGAGCAACGTCTGCGACCCGTTTGCCTCTCCTCAGCCAGCGCCAGCTACGAGGGCGAATTGGCCAAGCTAACGAGCTGGAGTGGGCCAAGACAGAGTGCGGCCTTTGGAATGCAAAGCCTACAGGTGAGATTTGTATTAAATGTTATACATATATACATATATAAGTATATATTTAAGTGGGTATAACTAGCTAATCGTCAACTTTTCTAATAATTCTTTATGTTTTCTTTCTTATCTACATTTCTTTGACCGCAGAGACTTAACACAATTCGCTTGAAAGTTTCTCTATCTATAAATTTCACATCTCCCATTTGCTGTTCCTTCAAGTTCTCTTTGCTGTTCATATTCAAGCTCTCGCGTGGAAGGCCCTATCTAAAGTTAATTGTTTTTTAGCTGTTCGCGTTTGTTGTCTAAATATGATGACTTTATCCTAGATCTGTTCCCTGGCATCGGTTCAATTTAAAATAATTATTTTTTTTACCTTCCCAATACTCGGCACACCCTTCGCCGCCCCTCAACAGGAAGTCGATGTGCTCATCCTTAGCCAATCTGAGTGCCGCCGCACCAGCTCCACCGACAATTTGCTCTGTGCTAGCTGCCCGGAGGATGCCTGCAGCGTCGACAGTGGCGGTTCACTCCACGTGCTCTTCGACGAGCTGCTGGGGCAGTATAAGCTACTGGGACTTGTCTCCAAGGCGCCGGGCCTCTACACACCTGTGAATCAATACCTGCGCTGGATTGAGGCCAACACTGCCAATGCCTGCTACTGCATGGATTTAGCCGGCGAGGACTACTAGCTCGGCCAGCGACTAATTGCTGGCCCGCTCCTGTCAAACTAGCACTGCAACCAGGAATGGAGTGAAACTTTTGGCATTGCATATGTATTAGTATATTTTGCATAAACTACTTTAGTGCACTTTGTGTGCCATCCATGTCCCAGCGCACATCCACATCCACATTGCTCCGCCCGTAAGATATCCATAACTCTGGCCGTAAAATGTAAACGTAAAACGTATCCATTGGCAAATAAAAAAGCAATTTGAAAGTGGGTGAGCTGCAGGTGGGGCAATGTCCTTCTATTCGCATAATACTCCAATCTTCAACTTTGCAAGTTTGCCAAAAAAAAAAAAAAAAAAAATTTAAAAAAAATGAAAGGAAAAACGGGGCCAGGGACATGCCGCAGGGACGCACCTGGTCCAGGACAAGGCCATAGTTGTCTCACTCCTTCTCCATATAAATAAATCCCAATTCGGTGCATATCAACTGCCACCGCATGCGAAATATTTTCTGCAATTGAGTTTGTTATGCATTTTGCATTTGTGCAATCATAAAACCTCCCACCCAAAAAATAGAGAAACCCAACAAGAGGAACACGGGGGAAAAGGAGGCAAGGCCGCTTGCAGGAGCAAGTTTTTCACTCTAGATAAATTGCTCGAAATATTTGCGGCAAGTGAGTTCTTAAAGTTGCATTGCAATGCGATAAGCACAACTTTCCGTTATTGCCAACAAATTATTTACTTTGTACGAGAAATGGCTTATGCGCTGTGAGTTTTGATTGGCTCTAATGGAGAGCTACGATAGTGCACCGTCACATACAACAGAGAGAGAGAGATGGAGAGATACTTTTAATAAAAATACATTTATAAAGTTCCAAATTGAGTTATCATTGCAGCAGCAGCAGCAGGAGAAGGAGCAGGAGTCGAATCTATGTGGGTGAATTTGATTGGGAAACTGTTCTAAATTTTAGAGTGTAATTACCTTAGCTAGAAACGTGCTGCAAAGTGTTTCAATATTTTTACAACAAATTTATGTCTTCTACAAAATTATTATACTTCTACCTTCCACATTTCTATTTCCATATTTATATATTATTATATTTATATTATTTTATGTATTTTATTCTAATATGTATTTCTTAACATTTAAATAAAAAAAAATTAAATTTAAGTTGTATAAATTTGTATGATTTTTTTCAATAATACATATTATGTTATATTTAGGTCTATATTATTATTTTTTCTATATATGTATATTATATTTATATTTAGATTTCTATTTTCATATTTATATTTTTTCCCATCTACATTTTTATTCATATTAAAAAATAAAAATATTTTTAAACAATATATAAATTAAAAAGACTATTATTTATATAAAAGATTTTTTATTTTTAAAATGCACATCATAAAAAAAAATAGGTTATGTATTTCATTTTTAATAAAAAATGCGTGTCAATTGAAAATAAAGAAAAAGAAAATAGATTTAAAAATCAAAGTATATATAAAGCATAATTGTTTTACAAATAAAATTAATTTAGTAAATTATATATTTAGAGTAGAAATATAATTTAAACGTAACAATTAAAAAAATGAATAAGTTTATATTCAATATAATTGGTATATAGTCAAAAATAAACAAGTAAGAAAGCTCTAGTCGAGACTGCTCGACTAGGAGATACCCTGAACCCTCTAAGCTGATATTCTAATCATTCTGCACTTCTTTTATGCACACATACATACACATGCATCCACACGCACGCATATGCCTGCGCTTTGCTAACTGCGCAGTAAGCAGCGACTGCGCTTGGGCTGCGCTGCAGTGTGGGCAATATTATGGGAATTTATTAGTTAAATAATATCTGTTGTAGTGAGACTATCTCAATGAAACTTTCAGAACATGATCATATAGCTAAAATGTATGTACATTCCAAAGCACAAGTCTCTAGTACTTGAAATACGTTTTTTACAAATTTGGGGCGAAGGGGGCGTGGTATCCAAAATCTGTAAATTACAAAATCTGCATGTCCATTAACTTTATATACAACGCAAATTTGAAGTCTCAAGGTCTAAAAGTATTCAAATTAGGCCGAAAAAACAATGTCGATTTTTCGATTATTCTCGATAAAAAAGTTATCGGATGAGTTATCGAAAAAATAAGATAAACTTGTACTGCCGATAGTATGCATGCCAAATTTCAGCTCTCTAGCTCTTATATCTTCTGAGATTCTTTTGCTCATACGGACGGACAGACGGACAGGGCTATATCGACTCAGCTCGTCGTCCTGATCAAGAATATATATACTTTATGGGGTCTGCGATGATTCCTTCTGCCTGTTACATACTTTTCACAAAACCATTATACCCTGATTTCCCATTTTCAATGGGTTCAGGGTATAAAAATAACTGTATACAATTTTTGCATATTTGGAAAATGCATTTCAATAAGAAATGAAATTAAAAGTAATATAAAATTTATTGACATGAATTATGCATTTCAGACAAAAATATATGATTCCCAGCTAATTTACAGTTGAGCACTCAAAGAATTATTCAAATTTAACAAAAACAAAGTCAACATAAAATTTTACTAGCTTTCCAAATTTGATGCCACCAATTAGGCTTTCCACACACACATACACACACACACGCTGCTCCCATTTGTTGAAGCGAGACTAACCTATAACAAATTGCCAAATCGTGGAAACACGGCTTAGTCTCATAAATCGAAATATGCAAATAGTTAGATATATATATATATATTTTTTTTTTTTCTTAACAATCTCTATGGATCATTAAAAAAGTTTACGACTTCATATTAAAACCACACAAACTGTAAGCCGTAAAGAAATGCATTTATACTTTGCCAATAAATTTGTCTCACTTCGTTTTTTCGTTGTCGTTGTTGTTGTCTGTCTTCTCTGTGTCTGGCTGTGTTTTGGGGCCAGGGCACATGCTCATAAAGATTTCCTACTCAAAGCCATAAAGCAGTCTCGGTGTCTTGTCTTAAAGTTAAAGTACTGACGGCATGGCCAGCATGGATTTCCAGCTAAACGACAAATAACTTGGCATTTAATAACTCTACGGGTTCGTTATATTTCTCTCTCTCTCTCTCTCTCTCTACATCTCTCTCTCCCTACCTCTTTCTCTCTCCTGCTTTTTAATTCCATGTTCTTCAGTCGCTTCATTATTATGCGTTGAGTCGATTTCATTTCAAGCCGCGAGGTTTCATAATTTAAAACTGCGTTTTGTCGCAAAACGAATTTATGTGCTGAAATTAATGCTAAGGTTGGGTATCCAAATGTATGGATAGAAAGAGAAGGCAAGAGAGTGGGAGATAAGCAGAGAAGAGGAGTAAGTGAGAGAGTAAGTTAATTAAATTTGATTTAAACTTTTTATGCACTTAAAAATGTTAATAGAATTCTTGAGAAATAAAATAAATAAAATTCATATTCAAAAGTTTGAAGTTTAGAGACTCAATAAAGCAGCTAATATAGTCAGCTTCAGGGCAATAAATTTATTTCTATCCAATAATCACATGTCATGTTCTTTGTTAAGGGTCGCCCAGCGAGCGATGCTGCCCAATCAGATGCCAAGCTAAAGCAGCTGTCACCGATTCTGGGGAAGGCAAACATGACACATCTCATTATGATGTGGCTGCCAAATGATGAAGCCTCCTTCTTGGCCACAAGCATTTGCATACACAGTCACAATTCCCACTCTCAATGTATATGTGTGTGTGTGTGTGTGTTTGTGTTGTTGCTGTCAGAGTATTTTGTTTATGATTTTGTAGCTGTCATAAAGTTATTAAAAGTATGTGACATTTTTATGACATTATGACGTCTTGACTCAGAGCCCGATTTCCCGAGTCACGACATACCAGATGAACAGCAGGAAAAAACATGAAAAAAAAAGAAGAATGCCACTTGCTTTTGTTTTCATTTGGGTCTTGCAGCTTCGAGGGCCTCTGAAACATGCCATGAAATATGATATCAAATAAAAAGCAAATTAAAGACGATAAAAATCGTGTTGCGTCTCATGCTGTGAATTGTATAAGAAACATTTTTCGTCTCTTTTTTGCAGGGACCCAGAGAGAGAGAGAAAGAGAGTGAGAGTACTTAAAATTTCTAACAAAATATGTAACGCCAGGAAACAGATGTCTTCGACACCTCGAAAGTTTTTATATTCTGAAATGGTCTATAGAAGCTTATCCAACTCAAAATTATCATATGAATATAAATTTATTGAATTTTATATGCTGATACATTCAGAGGCAGACTATTTATATATATTTTCAATCTTAATGTATATTCTATATATATGTATGTACATGTTTTCTATATGTATAATTGTATCCATCAGTTCATATTAAATTGGTTGCCAAATAATTGTATAAAATATATATTCCTTGATATTTCAATTCTTCCATAATATCATTTAAATTGCATAAATAATTTTTGTCTTAGACCTTTTTGATATACCTAGAGCTTTCAAATAAATATTGATTTAACATTCTATACCAAAAATCATGTTACGCTCTTCGATTGACAATTTAGCCTTCACAGGGAATTCTATATTTGATATAACATGTTATGCTTATATGATTAGCAACTTAGTTACAAAAGTCTTCATCAATAATTATCTGCAAAATTCTAAGAGCAGCCCCAGCAAGAGTATTTCATATTCGCCCTTGTCAAGCTTAACTATTTCTCTTTATTTCTCTCCCTTTTTTTTTAGTTTTTTGCGAAATCGAAACCAAAAGCCACTCGGGCGACCTGTCTTTGGGGTCTCTTAAAATTGGCCTCGGCTTGAATCTGATCGCTTCGGCAGTTGTTGTTGTTGTTGTTGTTGTTGCTGTGGTTATTCGCCTTGTTATTTGGTGGCTCATAAAACTTGTAAACATCGCACTGATTGTGCCTCCGGTCTGAAAGCCCCAGCAGCCCAGTCCCCGCCGCCAGCTGCCCCTCGAGCAGCCTCTTCGGCCCCCGCCAGCTGCCCCTCTCATGCATTCAGCGCTGTGGGCGTTAAATGTAAAGATATTTCTCGTTCATATTGTATTACAGCCACAGTTTTGATAGGCCCCGTCGGCCCCTCCCACTCAGCACTATGTCTACAAGGTAATGAGGCGAAGACGTGGAGATTTTGATAAGCTGATAAGCGTTTTAGTGTTTCTATGCCATATTAATTTCAGTAAAGGGCTCAGGCCATATCAGAGTGAAGTAAAGGCAAAGTGAAGTAAAAGTTGGTTGCATTAGGTAAACAATTTTATGATATATGTGCTACGACAGATATGAATATGGAAATGAATAAATATTTAAGTAAAATCTTAGGTTCAATCAATTGTTTTTTTATTTATTTTTTTTTTTATTTATTTATAAAAATGGATTTTAAGCTTAACTTCAGAGAGCTCGATATATTATTTCAGTGTATGACTATTAAGTGCACTTATTTTTATTTATATGAAATATATTTAATTAACAACAAAAAATAAAATAAATAATAAAATAAAAAATAATAATAAAAAATTTTAATTATTCTTTGTGCTTATTTTTATTTTTATTTTTATTTATTTTTTTTTTTTTTGTGGTTAAAGTTAATTATCGTAAAAAAAAATTGAAATAAGAATAAAGTAATGAAAATAATATGTTAAAGAAATTAGCAAGGAATAAAATAAATTCTCAAGTCAAAACTGAATTTCAGCAAAATGTTTTTAATTAATTAGAGCTTACTTTACTATTTTATTTATTTTATTTTATTTTTATTTATTTTATTTTTTTTTTAATTTACTAGATTTACTCAATACAAAAAAAATATATATATATATTTAAATATATCTAGTTTCCATATAACCAATTAATTAAATATTTGCATTACAACATACTTTCAATTTCATTTTCTCTTATTTATTAACCAAAAAGAATTTTCAACTTAGAGATCAGAGCTTAGTATTAATAAATATATTTGTATGTTTCAGATATAAATTTACGAAACATATTTATATTCAATATATTTTATCAATAAATTTTATTTATTAATTAATCTAAAAAACTCTTGAGCTTAGAGCTCAGAGCTTGACTTTGGAGGGAGTCGTTTCCATTTGAGTATGGAGTACTCTATATCACAGGAGAAATGTATCACTAAAAATATTTAACAAATGCATAACTGTAAATTAACTATATATGTATATAATATATCTTACTGAAAACTAAAGTTTAAATTTAAAACGGGTTTTATTTTTTATGCTAAGCGCCTTAGTTTAAACATTAAACATTATTGTTAATCTTAATGTTGTTACTTATGAAATATTTTTATTTTAATGCAATAAATAAAAAAGAAAGCAAACCTGAGGCTTTCTCAGCGAGCTCGTTTCGACTTGGAGTTGCGCAGATCGTAGCGACGTCGCTTGACTCCAATCTTTGTGGCTGGCTGGCATTTCAGTTCCTTGTCTGCTTCGTTGTTGCTGCTGCTGTCCTCGTCCTTGTCCTTGGGCTCTTCCTTGATGCAGGCCGCAGCGGCAGCAGCTGCCTGCAACAGATCCTCACAGTGCTCATCCACGGGCTCCTGCTCCAGCTCGGCATCCGTCATGGCACACTTTCTCGCCAGCTTTTTTCGCTTGAGCTTGGGCTTGACTGGCGTCACTTCCTTCTTTTCGGCATCCAACTCCAGCTCCACATCCACATCTCCGTCCGCCTGTTCGCACAGCTCCTGCATGACCTGCTCCAGCTCGATATCCTCGGGTGGCAGATGGAAGCTCTCGCTCGCCTGCGATTGATCCGGTTCGCTCACGGCACTCGGCGTGCTCGGCTCGTGTCTGCCGCTCTCGATGACGTCATCCTCATCCTCTGAGTAGGCGACGCCGATGGGCAAGTTCTGCTGGAAGGAGTTGGCCTTGCTGGCATCCACCACGATGTCCTTGTAGCCACTGGTGCTGGCGCCGTAGCGCGGCAGATACTCCGCAAAGAACTCACTGATCAGCGGCGGCTCCACGGGGCCATAGAAGCCAGCATAGTCGGGCACCTTGCCGGCGTCGAAGTGCAGCACAGAGTCGCGCGGATTTATGTGCTTGGAGGCCAGCGCCGGCGCCAGAGCCGACTGCGCCGCCTGTCGACTGCTGCTGATGCGTCCGCGTCGTGGCAGGAGCTGCTCGGCGATGGGCTCCCGCTCCTGGAGCAGCCGCACATCGTTGTGGTAGTTCAGCAGGGTGTGGAAACGAAAGCGAGCGAGCTGCAGCGGCGTATAGGCGCTCCGATGTGGCGGCTCCTTGCCGCCGCCTTTGGGTAAACATGCATTGCGCGTCCTTTGCGTCTTTGGTGCTGGCTGCCGCTCCCTCTGTGGCGTCGGCGTCGGTATCAGCAGCAGCTGCTCCGAATGGTAGGGATTGAAGTGCTCATGCTTGTAGTAGAGGTGCAGCCGGCCGCCGTGCTCCAGCTCCTGCTGCTCCTGCTCCAGCAGCGTCCGCTCGAAGCCCATGTCCGTCAGCTGGCGGGTGAACTGCAATACACTGCGACTGCGAAACATGCACTGGCTGCCGGTCAGATGATCCTGCAGCCCGATATAGTCCAGCTGCAAATGCTTACCGTCCGTCGTCCAGTTGATGAACGGCACGTGCTCGCTGCTCGCCGCCAAATGCAGCTTGTGGGTGAAGTGGTGGCTCAGCAGCGTTTGCAGCGGCTGCTTCGATGCAGGAGGCGCAATGGGCTTCAGAGCGCTCACGTCTGGTATGGAGGGCACGGGTGGCAGGGGCGGAACGGGTGCTATGGAAGGCACGGGCATAGATGACATGGAAGGCATAGATGACATGGATGACATGGCTGACATAGCTGACATGGCGGACATGGCTGACATGGCTGACATTTGTGACACTAGCGGCTTCACTTCGATGCTCGTAACCCCATCCGCCAGGATGATGGTCTCTGACGGACTAAGGCTCTCTAATTCGTGGGGCACTTCCTCAAGCGTGTTCAGAAACTCTAATAAATCCAATTGAGCGCTACTTTGTGTCTGGTCAGGACTCAACACTGGCGGACTGTCCCCGGCCTGGTCATCCGACTGGTCATCTGTTGGCTTCTCGAGCATTTTGATGGGACTGTCGTTGTTGCATTCTCGATGCTTGCTTTTACTTGTCGACATTTTCCTTTGGCTGTTTAGTTCGGTTATTTGTTTATTTATTCTGAATGACTAGCTGTGCGAGTTTTTTTTACGAACTACACGCACACTTGTGCAGCACACATGTGTGTGTTGTGAGCCCCAAAATACATTGTGTCAGCCTGTCAGTGTTAGCAAACGCCGAACACTGACATTGAAAAAACAAAACAAAAGAAAACGAAAATACATTTGCAAAGGGTTGCAACACTATAGCGGCAATCGAGGGGCGCCAAAATATTTTTAAAAATTCCACCGTTTCAACAGAGCTGAAGGACTTGAATTTTTGACAGCTAGAAGCTGCTTGTAAGGGAAATGAAGATAACAAAATATAATGATAATAATTTATTAGTTTTATTACTCAATTCGAGTTTATCTGCTCAGTAGTTTGTCTAATCTTTTATTTATCTATTTTACTCTTTATAACAATTTATTATGAATGAAAGTATTTTGATGTATTTAAAATTAAAATGGTTTCATAAGGCTACTCTTCACTTAAATTAAAATGAAAATTTTCTACTTAAATAGAAGCAGAGAGGCATAGAATATAGTGTGTTAATTTGAAGTTATATTTTTATAACTTTTCGGGAAGCAACTGAAAAGAACGTAGAACCCTGTAAAAATTTGCTATTATGAAATGAATTGATAGAACTAAAACATAAAATTTCTAAAATCTATTTAAATAAATAAAGATCTAAAGCATAGCACTTCATATACTTCTTTTTATAGAATTGTGAATAAAATATAAAAGTCCTACAAAATGTTATTTAAATCGCAGAATATTTCTATTGTTCAATAATTTAAATACTAAATTGATAATGCCCGCTAGGCATATGCATACGAATATATTCCCTTTTATATATTTACTCAGATTTATATTCCTTGCATATTAAATAAACATATATATTTGTATGTATATACTCACAACCTTTTTGTTATGCTTATAAAACTTTAATGACTCGGCAACATAGTCGATTTGAGCGACATGTCCCCAAAAAGTCAATAAATATAAATTTGGAACTAGCTAAGCAGCAACAAAAAAAAAATTAAACAGGGAAAGCTAAAAAAAAAAAGCTAGCACAGTCGAATATTGAATACCTCACAAAAAAAAAAAAAAAAAAAATAATAATAAAAATAAAAAATAAAAAAATATATAATAAATATATATATAAATAAAATAGATTTTCTTAATTATAAAAATAAAATTAAATAAATATATATTTCCTGAATATATAATAGTAGTTATTATTATACTTTAATTTAGACTTATAACAGAAAAATAATATTAAATAAATTATAATAATATATAAACATATCTCGAAAAATCATCAACAAATATATATGAATACAAAATTATACATACTAAAAAATATGTATATGAATACAAAATTATATGTATTTTTCTATAACTGCATATATTCCACATGTAGCAACTATTTCAGTTTATATATTTTCTATTTTGTTACAAATTCCAAATACCCTAAGCAAGCGTATAGCCGCCAAAAAAAAAAGAAGAGAATACTGTATTATAAAGAAGCAAACACATTTCATTCCATTTGAATGCACTTTATGTATTGTTTGCAATAAATCTATTGTTATTCCGACGCACCCTTTGCGAACCCCCTTTGGGCGGCAAATTTCAAAGGCGAGGACATGGGGAAAAAAAGGATACACCCGCAATATCAATAATAACAGCGACGACCCAACAACAAAAAGAGCGCCGCCAACATTTGACACTCGCTCCACTGTTTGCTGTTGTTGTTGTTGTTGGGCATTCGAGGGCCCCAAGCACGTAGCCAATCAGCGGGTGGATCGGCAGTAGCTTTAAATTGACATTTACATGAATATTTAATATACATCCTTTAATCATGAGGCGTTCCGCTCTGTGTTTGCCGGGTAAATAACCAAGTTCCATGTTGGTTCATTGCCTGAATAAATGAATGCCCCTGGACAACGACATCAGCATCAGCATCGACATCGACATCGACATCAACATCGACATCGACACATACATGACCATGGACACGGACATGGACATGGACATGGACAACCAATGTCCATGTATTGGTTGCTCATTTGACAGTTTCACTCGACGCTGCATACACTTGCAGCAATTAATTGCTACAAATTAAGAGCGATGAGAGCTCAAGCTGTTATGAAGAAGATGAAAATGCCAATTTATTTATTTATTTATTTATTATAATAAGTACCAGAGGGTATGCAAATTTGTTGATGTTAAGAGGTAAGAAAATGCTTTGCCAAGTGTTGCAAAATTAAAACGAGTTCAAATATCATGGACGGAATCAAATTTGGACAGTTGAAAAATTCCAATTTATGAATTGCAATATATAAAGAAACACTAATTTTAGTCCACATAAACTTTATTTAAAATAAATAATTTTTTTAATTTAAAAAAATAAAAAAATTGAAATAAATATAAAATGAGTATTTTATTAAAGAGAATTAGGTGAAGTTTCACAGCAAAAATTGACAGACAAAACTGAGAAAATATGAAACCAAATTTATAATAATAAAATATTAAATTCAATGAATATTTGTCCCAGATAAAATTTAAGATAATTTAAAATATATAGTATAAAATATAAGTTTTTACTTGTATAAATATAATATAAATATACTTTTATTATTATTAAGTATATCCACAATGATTTCATTTAGAATGAAAATTATTTTAGTTTTAAAACATTTTGAATGACTCTTGCCTAATTTCAAATTATGTTTTTATTTAATTTTAAATACTAATACTAAATTATTGTGGATATATTTAGTATTTTTATATTTCAAGAAGTACAAATTTATTTTAATACATCAATTTATATTAATTATTGCTAAATATATCCAGAATTACTTTATTTCAATTGCATCTCGAATATTTCTTTTCCTTAAAAATCCTTTTAATGAAAAGCAAAAACTATGAACGATTCTTGGCTAATTTATGCTTATGTTTTAATGCCGTATACATTGTATATGGCCATGCTATATAGTTTTATAACTTGTTTCGTTTTATGGCCAGTGCTGACGACGGCTGGCTCTTGATGTCTGTCCCAACTTTATGGCCAAGTTATGATGTTGCGCTCTTATTTGAACTGCGGAGCACAATAAAAGCCGCGAACGGGGCGAATGTGACGAATAAATTTACACAAGTCGACAAAAAAGACGACGAAAAGTGCGACACGCACGTGATTTTCACAATGTTTCCTTTAGCCTGTTTCCCTGAGTATTTTTTTTTTTTTTTTTTCATTCTCATTCTTGTTTTCATTTTCATTTTAGCTTTATTTTTTTTCGTTTTATACATTTTTTTCCCTGTTCGTTTGTCGCATAGCGGAAACGAGCAAAGTTTTTATGATGTGACGCGCCCGTTGAGTCCGAGTTGAAATTTCGTTTCATTTTCAGTTTCACTTCTAGCTTAGTTTATTTGTTCGTCTGCTTCTTCTTCTTCAGCAATGACAGTTGTTAAAAGTTCTACGATGACCTCAAAAAGAAAGGATTGCAGAGACGATGCTCATTTATCTTTTGCAATAAGTTTTAGCGTGAAGATCATTAAAGATTTTTTTTTAATGGCATACTTATTTACATATTACCTTTATTATAGATACCCTATCATATGAAAAGCGGATATTCAATATGATATGGAATATATTAAAAATTAATTTTTATTATAGATATAGAATATTTTCGGAATTTATGTTAATTAATATACAGAATATTCAAAAAACTTCTGGAAACAACTCGAAGTTTCAGTGTTAAATATTAACAATAATGATCATTATCTTTGTCATTCATATATGTTTAAATAGACCTAAGGTCGAAGCTCCAGAGATTAATATAAGGAATCCCAGTGTAAATCTATAACAGTTTTCTTTCTTTTACAGCGGAAAAAGTTCCCAGTTTGCTTTAATAATGATTACTATCATTATCATAAAGGACTGCTTAGGACTTTTAAATATTTTATAAATCTAATAATGATCATTACTATATATGCTAATTCTCTTAGCATTAAAATTATTGAACAGAAATTATAGTTGAAATAATTAGTTCGATATAAAAACAAATATATAATATAAATCTATGACAATTTTGTTTAATATTTATTAATGCTATTATTTCTATTTAAATGTATATATAACGTATATTTATATTTTTATTAAAGTAATTTCAATAGTATAAATGTAAGATTTCACTTCAATATCTGATCTGCAGAAGTTGCGACAATGCTTCTTTTTAATATATCTATATGTTTATATAAATCTATTAAAGGATCTGATTCGCACTCCCAACATCGAACTTAAATTAGTTGAGCCTCACACTGAATTAGTTTCCCACACTCCACAGAGACTAGCGATAATTAGCTGATAATAAAGCAAGACAACTTTCTTTAGTTTATATCACAGCTATAATCGTCCCAGCTCATTCTTGATTTTCTGCACGCAGTCTAACTAACATTTCAATGCTCACTGATCGCACTCCTCCCCTTGCTCTATAAACTAAATGCCAATGACTCAAACGAGTGAACTTCGCTCTCATTAATGCTCAGGCTGGCAGCACCTGTTTGGTTGTTTGTTGATTGCATTGAATGATGGACGGATAAGACAAGTGACAGCAGAGCGGAGGGCGTAGCATATCGATCGCTCTTCAACTTTACTGTCAGCAATCGAAACTGAATTAAGGTCTTGCATTTTAGTTTGTAATACCATATGCATATATCTATATCTAAATGACTTCCACTCTCTACTAATTTCAACTTATTTGTTCAGTTTTTTAGTTGACCCAAAGACATATGTTTTTTATCAGTTGGAACTTAACCCAAATAAATTGATGATCAATTTCATTTCGCTTGACATTTTGGACTGCGACAGCTGCTGCTCACTCAGCGGCACTGACACTTTATGAGCTCAACTGCTCTAATGTAGTCCTCGATCTCTATCTCCTCTGTTCGTCTCGGTTCGTGCGACTTGATAAATTGCCAACGCAAATGCCAAACGTTTTGTGCGTACTTTGTCCAACAGTCTATAAAAAATATTATAAATATGTTTTCGTAAGGGCGATCTACCGGAAAATATATTTAATATATGGAGTAGAGGGTTCGAGCAGCGACTTTTAAATACTCTTTAAAGCTAATTTTTCGAGAAACAATGATTAAGTTACTTCTAAATAGATTTTATACATAATAAAAACTTTGCAAAATCTATTTCATATTTATTTTTAATTATCTATCTACATATTTTAAAATACCAATTCTTACTTTACAATATTTTGTATTGAAAATCTTAAGTTCTTACTTCATATCAACTGATTCGCTCTTCCTGAATATCATAAAAAATTATACTTAAAACTATTTTAATAATCTTTTAAGACACTTTAAACTTTATGCTTCAGTTATTATACAGCCATACGCCCATAGGTCCATATACAACCGAAAACAAATACGTAAAACGGCTACGTTTTGCCTTTTTAATGCGTGTCAAGTGGGCATATATTATGGGTTTTTATGGTTTATGGGCGCTACTTATATGGCACATACACACACACACACACACACACGGAGGAGTGTCTGTCTGTATCTCTGTATGTGTTTGACTGGGTTTGCATATCTTTCAAATAATTTTGGTTTTGAGTGCAATAAAAAACAAACAAGTACGAAGGGCTGTAACCGACTGCTAAATACTCTGTATCTGTGCCTGTATCTGTATCTGTATCTGTATCTGTATCTGTATCTGTCTATTATCATTACTATCTCTACCTATTACCACTACTCCTACTATTACTAATACTTTTACCAACTAGATTACTATACTATACTAATACTAGACTACGACGGAGACGGACGGACTATACACGACTATTAGACTATATTACTATACTATTATACTACTATTAATACTACTATTCATAATACTGATTACTACAACTGAGTACTACAAACTAGACTACAACTATTACTACTACTATACTAATACTATACGACTACTATTCTACTACTATACCTGTAACTACATACTACTACTATTTACTACGCTATTACTACTACTAGTACTACTACTATGACCGACGACATATTACTCACTATTAACTACAACGATTACTAAACTATTACTACTACTATTACTACTACTATTACTACTACTATTACTACTACTATTACTACTACGATACTACTACTATTATTCCTACCACTATTACTACTACTATTACTACTACTACTACTACTACTATTACTACTACTATTACTACTACTATATTACTATATTCATTTTTAGATTCCAATTTTAAGACATTGCTTATTCCAAATATACTTTTTTCACTCAGTGAACGAGTATATTTCTTAAGACGCGTTCTTTGTTAAGCCCCGCATGAACAGCGTTTGGCTCTCTTTCACCGTTTGACAGCTGTCAAATTGCTTTCCTATAAACTTCCGCTCGAGCAGAAAGTCCAGTCGAACAGAGTCAAGTCAATTGCATTTTTATGAGCCTGTTCTGAACTCTGATTTCTCTTTCTGGTTTAAGTACAATAAAAGTATTTATATATAAATGTATGTTCGTATGTATGTCTGTCATATTTGTTGTATATAGCTCATGAGTCAGTGAGTGAACAACTCGCTTCATGAATTCTTCACTCTTTGAGTCATCAAAGCGAGCCGTGAACAATGTCAGGCAACAATCCATCAATCACTTGACATTCCCAAGACCACAGCAACTGCCCAGCTCACGAAATCTTCAGCTAATTATTATAAATGATTAACTTTCGCTTAGTTACTATAATTAAAGCGCATTTTTCGGGTTAATTTTTTCTGAATTGAAGTTAATTTCTTTGTTAATTGTCTTCCTAGCAAATGATGTTCCATAATTAATAGTATTATTCATGTTGTGGGATTGGCAAAGAGAGTTTAATCATAATTTACAATAAACAGCATCGTATATAAGAAGTTGAGTGGAAAGTAACTTTATGGTAGCCAAGCACCACTTAGTTACCTATAGATATATATTTGAGCTCTATTATCTTGAATAGTCTTTAAAAATACTCAACCAAATTATTATATTTTCGTACATCGAAAAGAAATAAATTTTTAGTTTGTTGTAGATGATTAATTTTTTATTTTCATTTTAAAATATTTTTATTAATATTTTATTTATTTAATTTTTTTAAATATATAAAATCTTTTCTATTGAAATTTTTTTAGTAATCATAATATCTATATTTAAAATGCAGTTCTAAACTTCATCGAGCAACATTGCACTCTATGTTCAGCTAACATCTGTTCCACAACTCAAACTGAAACCTTCACCCAAGTTAAATCTGACTAATTGCATTCGCCTTTAAAGCGTAATATGATATTTTATTTTCCATGTCTGTACTATATTTGTTACCCCAAAAGGAACTCGAAATTTCGGCTTTACTTTCGCCGCATGAAACCCCGTGCAGAGTGGAAAGCATTTGAAAAGTATTTTTCCGAAACCGGCCTGGCCAGACTTGTTGCCTAATGAAGCGTTAAAACTCCCGTTCGTTCTTGCAGATAATTAACACAACTCCATTTCAATAGCCGAGGATCTCATTAACCCTTGACATTTGTCACATCCACACACAAAGCCAGACTTCAAAAGCAAGTGAGAAAAAATCTGAAGACGGGTGTAAGCGACTACGGGATACTTGCTCAAATTTGTTGGGCAAATTTTGCTAATTTGATGAGAAAAGGAAAGAAGAATTTAAAACTAGGAATTAATTAAAGTTAGGTCAACCTCATGGAGCGATCAAAGGGTTTTTAAGAAAATATTATTATTTAACTAACTATAGCAAGTAACATTTTATTCTATTTTTAATTAATTCCTTAGCATATTCACAATAGTTTAAGACAATCTCTTGTAAGAGATTTGGATATATAAAGATTCTACAGTAGCTCAGTTTTGGGATTTGAAATATAACATTCTGAAACAATCTATAGACGAGTCTACTAGATTCAATCTATTTAGATTCTTAGTTTTAGCATTCTCTGAAAGCTTAACATTTTCTATACTATATTATTAAGTTTTGGGCTAATGTAAAATCTCTATATATAAAGATCCCACTCAAATTAGTTTTGGAGATTTCAGATTATTGCACTCCATACAATTTTGGGTGTTGTACAACCTCTACAGTTAGAAGGATATAGAAATTCCTTAAATGATCACAACTCCAATGGGTGCATCCCGAAATCTTATGAAAGTATTTATTCCAAATTCCAAACTACCCAACTTCAATAGACCCAGAATACTCCAGATGCACACGAATTGCTAGACAAAGCCAATATACTCGTTCTATTTCATGAGCAGGCATTAAAAGTGAAAAGTAAGGAAACGAAGGAGTTTCGAGTTGCCTTTCGAGTCCTCTTTTGTTGTTGCTGTTGTTGTTGTTGTTGTTGTTGTTGTAGCTGTTGGGGACAAGTCAATCTACGTGACGTGGCGTCCTTTTTGCTGTTTGTTGCCTCATCGACTCGACTGGAGCAACGGAATTGTTGAAACAGATGTCAAATTGTTGAAAATTCTGTTTTTCTTTTCTCTCTGCTCTCTGCTCTCCTTTTCCTTCTCTTTTTTTTCGTTTTGGTATTTTTACTTTTATTTATTTTTCTATGCGTGTTTGTTCTGCAGTTCGCTTGCCTTTTGTTTTGGTTCATTGACTATGCGGTCTCGTATTTCCGTGAAATATTTCCAACTCCCTCGGCTCGGAAACCGACTCGATTTCACGTATGGAATGCATCTACACTTCAAGTCCATCGATTTGCTGGAGCTGATGACTCAAGAGCAAGTGCAAGTGCAGGCGAGACCGAGCGTAACCCGATATGCTTCGAATAGAGACAATCGGCATAGAACTAAAACCCCTTTTTAGGGTAAGCGAACGCATTTTAACAAATGGGTAAATATAGTATTATCTTAGGCTTAGCTACGACTTAGTCCAAGTGCAATTGATTTTACTCTAAATGTGCATTTGAGTGAGTTGTAAAATAATACTTTTACGATACTTTAAATATTCATTGTCGAGAAGTGAGCAAGGCATGGAAGTAGAACTTTGCTACCTAAAAGTTTTATAATCTCAAACTCTTAACCTTAGCCCTATGAGTTTTAGGTTGTATAACTTTTATTTCTGATTCTATTATATTTGACGGAATGAACAACTAGATTATATATAAGGATGTATAGTTTTATCATATTATTCCTTATCTAAATTTTAATTGACTTTTCATTCTAAAAGAATTAATTGATTTCAATGTTAAGATGAAAGATTCTATTCAAAAAGGCTTTACTCGTTCTCTTTTTAACCCCCCATTCAAACCTATTTTGCAAGAGATGTGAACTATCATAGAGTTGATTAATCATTCAACAAGTTTATTATTTAAGTTTAATAATCCTCAGATAGAACAAGTTCAAGTTCTATAAGATCAGATGTTCTTCTTATTGAATTTTTTATTGCAGAATGAGCCAAATTAGCTTCGCTCATTACGAAGCACTAGTTCACTAGTTCATTTTAATGATAAATGGAATCGCACTTATTCACTGTCCTTTAAGTTTACTATTTTATTTTTATTATTTTACTTAAACATTTTATATCATAAATTCACCTTATGGTTAGAATGGGCTAAAAATTTGCACTGATTTTATTTACAAGTTTATTAGTTTCTTTTTAATGAGTAGAGCTTATTCACTGTTCATTAAATAAAGTTCACTGGTTCATTATAAAAAAAATACCCTTTATAGAAATTGTTATTGAATAAGCCAAAAATTCACTGCACTGATTACAAAAAAAAAAATAATAATAATTTTAACTAGTTCATTTTACAGAATCATCAAATTGAACTTGTTCCTCCTAATTGAATACTAAGATTCAAATTACTATAATCACTAACCATATTTATGTGTTCTATGAATAGTGCTATAATTCTTATATGATTTGAAGAACTCTACAGAACTCAATTAAAATCATATTAGAGATATAGTTTTTAGTTTTTCATTATATGTAGAATTATTTTTATAAGTACAATTATTTTATTATTATTTTTATTTTTATTATGATAGGTAGAATAAGTTTTCCAAAACTGAACCTAACACATTTATATTCAAGTGTTCAAGCGCTGATCTGTTTTCAAATGTTTTGATATACATCAATTTATCCCCACTATTCCCGCTCCTATTCTAACTACTAAGCTCTCCATTTCGAGTGTTATTCCCTAACCATCCATTGCCAAAGATTTCCCAGCAATTATGTAACTTGCTTGTGCTTCAACTTTGGCTTCAAACTGCAGAGTGCGAAAATTATTTGTGATGAATAATAATACAGCTTCATCAGCGGCGCTGGCTTGGGCTGGGGCTGAGCTGATGCCACCCCTCCTCCCCTCCACCATTCCGTCCTCTCTACAACAGCAATTGCTCTGGCAGCCTTTAGTTCAGTTTCCTTCAAGCGTGCATAAGTGAAATGTGCGCCAGATACTTGCCACAGATACAGATACAAATTCTGCTACAGCTACAGCTACAGATACAGATACAGATACATCGGAGTCAGCAAGCGGCAGCAGCCGGCAACAACGAGCAGCACCCAAAAAGGTAATTAATCATCGTCATGGGGCGTGTGCACGATTCGCTTAACGTGCGCCGCTGGCGATGGAGCCGATGGAGCTGGAGTCAGCCAGGAGGGAGCTGACGAGGTGCAAAGGGGGAACGGGTGGGCAGGAGGAGCAAGAGGAGCAGGAGCTGGCAGACATTTGTGGCATATTACTCAAGGCGCATAGACAAACATACATATATACCTGCATATGTATATATTTCCATATGTTGTCTCGACGGCGGGCAGCTTGACGTGGGGCGGGAGGCGTGGCAATAATCATAACGAGCCAGATTAATGCGTTTCTTTCTACATGGAGCAGAATTCCCGTGCAGTTCGTGTGACACATTTGCTGATTTTGCCAGAGTCCATAGGACAGACAGACAGTTGGACAGTATATCATACCCTCTGCCATATACCCTGTAAGTGTAATGACTGTAAATATTTGTAGAAATTAGTTGACGAAAGATATTAAAATTTAACTGCAAGTAATATAAAGTAAAACTAAAATTAGGCATTTTCATATCTCATTACAGGGTATACTCTAGTCTATCACTTTCTAAATATTTTTAATATTTTTTGCATATTTTTATTTTTGCCCCTCTTTTTCTCACACAATTTTAATCTAAATATTTCCAATGTATTGTTACTCTAATATATTGCAGTTTCTCTCTTCCTCTTCTCTCTCTCTCTCTCTCTAGCTCAATTTCAATTGATTGAGCTATTGCGATTGCTTATTACAGAGTATATCTTAGTCGATCATTCTCTAACGAAATTTCATATGTGCGCCTAAATATTTCTAATATTTTTATATGTTCATCTCTCCTACCCTCTCTATCTCTTTCTCTCTCTCCCACTCAATTTTAATTGATTGTGCGCCCGATTTCAACGATTGCGCGTGCCATTTGTTGGGGTCAACGTGGCGTGGCATTAGGCATAGGTGTGTTATGCATGAGTATTACCTACTAATTGGGAGCTAAGCTAATTAGTTGCTTGGTCTGAGTCAGGCACAACAAGTATTTCACCTATTTTTATCATTTTACAGTTTAAGCAATTAAAATTGCCACTGCAATCAGTTTAACAGTCGCTGTTAACGGTGCTGTACGCTGTAACAGTGACGTCGACCGCGGCAGCGGCGACGACGGCGTCAATTCTCACCCGCGCACTAACTGACAATCGCCGACAATAAAAACACGTGCTTATCACACACACAACCACACACAAACATACGCGCCCATGCATACAGACTCACAACAGACAACAACAGAGAGTGTGTTTGAAATAAACAAAAAACAGCTGTTTGCAGTTGCTCTTCCATTTCCAGTGAGCGAAGCAGCTGAGAAACAAGTTCTGTTGACTGCCGGCATATGTAGAGAGAGTTGCTATAAAATGAGAGTAAAGTTTATAGCAACGTATAAATATGCTCTCAAGGCAGCTCTCATGCATAGAATTTTAAATAGAAAAATGAAATAAAAAATATTACTAAATATACAAAAATATTATTAATTATATATTTTATTAATATTATTGTTTTATAATAGATATTATTGTATAAAAACTCCTTGTACATATTTCTCGCATGCGATTTCCATGCTCTCTCCCTAGTCGTCGACAAGCCGAAGCACTGCACGAACCGATGGCGGACACGAAGCAACGAAAGCAAACTCGTGCAGCCGAAGCATCCATACACAGCCACCCACAAACAGTGTTGCCAGGTTTTGAGACATAAAAATAGCAAAATCGTCTCTAAAAAATAGCTGAAAATAGCTAAACAAATTTTAAAATAGCTTACAAAATAGCTGAAACCTTTTATTTTTAAATGTTATTTAATAATGTTACAATTTGGTCCACATCCAAATCATCATCAGAATTATATTTTTGATTAACTGGAATCATGTTTAAATGGAATCATGGAAAATGTTTAAATTTTTTGCCCAAAGGCGCCAACCGCAGTTTTATGTTTTTTTGTCGCGGCATGCATTTTAATATCGTGCAGTTTGGCAAAAACACTGCATTTGCAGTATATACAATACGCCCGCCTGTTGTCTGACTCATCCTCCTTAATCCAATTCTTAAATTCGGTGATTGTTTTCCAGGAATCACGAAATTTCTGCTTATATTTTTTATCCATCACATACAATTAATGCCAAGAAGCGCGCCAAGAAGAATTAGCGTTGGTGTAAATTCACAACTGATAGTATAAGTACGATAAAGTCGTGGTGGTAGTATCGCGCAGATCATTACGTACAATTTGGGACTTAATCGAAAAATGTTTTTTTTTTTTTTTTTTGGCTTTAAATACTAAAATCAAATTCAAAATATTCGTTTGTAAAATAGCTAAATTTATAGCTAATAGCATTTTCAAAATTTTCATAGCTTTTAGGGTTCAAAAATAGCTAAAAATGCTATTAAATAGCTAATCTGGCAACACTGCCCACAAACGCACGCACTCCGTGCTGCGACTCGTGCATACGCATGCCGCTACTTATGCTTAGTTTGACTGTGGACTCTGGCTCTGGCTCTGGCTGTGGCTGTATTGCTTCCAATTGGAAGGCGCCAGTTGTAAAGCGAAACTCGTCGCGTGTGGTTGTGGTCGGAGCACAATTCTGTTCGTCGCCGTCATCGTAGTCGCATGAACGCCATTTTGCGTAAATTTTCTAACTGTATTTACGTGCGACGCGACGCGTCTTTATGCAAATGCGAAAAGTGCGTGTTGAGGCTTAGGAAAAGAAAAAATTGTTAACATTTAATCTGCCAAAGCCCATAAAACAGCTGCCGGTAAAGTGCCAGAATAAAAGTCAAATAAAATCATAAATATCCTCCGGCTGCTTCTTGCGAACTTTTCGCTCTGCTCCGAACGACTGCTCAACGACGCGTCGCGCCTTCTAATTGGAATTGCACTGATTGAATGGCAGCAAGCGAATAACGGTTTGGCAAGCGCGTCGATATGCAAACAAGGCAAATGCAAATGTGTGACGAAAGTGCGTAGAAATGCAATTTGAAAAGTGATTGGATGCCGCTATTCTATTATTTTGTTGCTTCACATTCATCAGTTTTTAATTAATTTCGCTCTATCACACACTCAAGCTAAAACCTCACAAGATTTATGTATTCGTGTGTGTGTGCGTGTTCGTGTGTGTGTGAATGTGTATGTGTTAGTGCATAATGCTAGCAATTAAATGTACTTATTATAATCCAGGATATACTCACAACAACTAAACAAAAATAATAAATAAATAAACAATTTATTTGTTCGACGAACGGGAAAAAAAAGAATTTATTTTGCAGTAAATAGAAAAAGGTGAGTGTTCACCGTTATTGTTTAGCATTATGTTTGAGCGATTTATTGAATCGATTTCGCATAAAAATGATTATAAAATACGTATGAATTACAAATAAACGGAATATGGAATATAAATAACAAGGGTTTTGTTTAATATTTTAAATTTATTATTTGAAAAATTGTCAATTACTTATTCACAACAAAAACATAATGGCAAAAATTAGATTTAAGGAGAATATTTGATATGTCTCTTTATCAAAAAGGAATAAAATTTAATAAACAAATAAAATTTTTAATTAAAAATTAGTAAATAATTAAATACTTTTATAATATACAAACAATAAAAATCATTAAAAAGTATAATGATATTATTTTATATTATATTAAATATTTATGATTATATTATTTTTAAATGCAAATATTATATATATTTTAATAAATCTATTGGAAGCCTATTTTCAAATTTCAATTATTCTATAAAATTTAAAATTCGCTGCTATCTCTTTATTTTGTTATTTGTGGATCTATCATTAAATATTATAATGAATATACAATAACTTTTATAAATAATAGAATTAAATTCAGTTATCATTTATTTATTTTACCTAAATTTTAATTGGAATTCCCCAATTTTTATGCCTCCTGCTCTTTAGCTTCGAGGTGTTTGAACAGTTCCACGCCTTACTTTTTTCGAACTGTACTTTTCCACTTCTACAACTCATAGACATGTCTGGGCCCGACAGCTCTTACCAAAAAAGCTACATTACCGGCAATTTCAAATGGGTCACGCTTTGCACTAGGCTGATTATCGATTTGAATATGCATTGCATGTCCATTCGATTCTGTCTATATATATATATATATGTACATCAGATACTTCTATATATATGTACGTTCCTCTCTAGCCCACTTCCACCCGCATCGGTAGGCTTTTCATATATCTGCCTTCATGTTATTAGCATTTTGTTAGACGCCGTTAACAGTTGTTTCATAGGTCTTTATTGTTGTTGTAGCCGTTGTTCTTGTTGTTGTTGTTGTTGCACGAGTTGCGTTTGGCATTTAATTAAATTTGAAGTTTTTTTTGTTTTTTTGTTTTCTCAGTTGCTGCCGCTGCCGTTGCTGTTGCTGTTGCAGCTGAGTTGCATTTCAATTGAAATTCGTGTTGTTGCTGTTGTTGTTATCAAACTGCTTGTTTTTGTTGTTGTTGTTGGTGTTGGTGTTGCTGTTGTCTAATTATGCGGCGTGAAAATGCAATCCATGTACAGGCAATTGTACAAATATTTGACACGCGACGCTTAGTTGTTGTTGTTGTTGCAACGTGCAACAATTTAAAATGGAATTGAAAAAGCAAAAAAAAAAAAAAAAAAAAGAATTTTCAACAATTGTTTAAACAAAACTATGTACATTTAGGGTGGAGCATATTTAATGTCAACATATGTAAATTATTGCTTTTTATTGTTGATGCTCTGAAGTTGAAAAACAATTGGTAAAAATGCAGCAGTTAATTTTTATAATAATAAACAAATATAAAATAAAATAAATAAGAGTTAAATATGGTGTAATATAGCAAATTAAGGTATTGAGGTCTTAAATAAATAAATAAAATAAGAAAATGATGAAAATTATATTTAAAAAAAAAAAAAAAGAAAAAAAATTAAATTTGTGAATAATCAATTTGTATTTTTATTTATTAATTTTTTTATTTAAATTTTAATATGAACAATACAAATGTCAACAATTGCTATTGACTTAATAAACAAAAGTTTTTTTTTTGTTTTTGTAATTTTTCTGACAACATAAAAATTAATATGGTATAAAACTATGTTCGAGTGATAAAAATAATATTATTTTGGGCCTAGCATTTTTTAAATATATTTAAAATGTATTTAAAAAATATATTTAATTATTATGTTTAAATTAAATTGTATATATCTATTGTCATTTTAAATAATATAATATATGCTGTAGATATTCTATAGTATAAGTCTAAAGTAGTATATAATATCGTATGTAATATATAATATAAAATATTATCTAGCGAATTTTTTATATTTTATATAAATGAATATATAAAAAGTACTTTAATAAGTTTCTAGTATTAAAACAATTTTTTTTTATTTTTTTTATGAAAATAAATATTTACTTTGCTTTTATTTCAAAGGATATTCTTTTCATAAAAATATTTATGATATGAAATATCAAAGCCTTGATAAAAAAATGAGTTTTCTAATTAATTTGCGCTAAGTAAATGCAAAACTCTTTGATATCAAATACTGTATAAACACTCCAGTCTCGTTTTTTTTTTTCTTTTTTGTTTTCCCTCCCAACTAAACATAATTATGAAATTAAGATTATAAAAACTGTGGCTCTTGAGTGGAATTTCGCTGTATGAAGAGGCAGCTTCTTAGAATTTGCACTTGATTCAGTTTCATTGCGTTTGCAGCAGTTTTCTCTAAATGAATTCTTTGAATGCTGAAAATGTTAAGAAACTCAAGACGAATGAAGAGCACCCCATGCAGGCAGAGACAGAGAAACATGGAGATGGCTGTATGTATATGTATATGTATATATAGCTAAATCTTATCAAAATGTAACTGAGACAAGGTCTCAGCCTCAGCTCTCTTCTTTCTCTCTCTCTCTCTCTCTCTCACTCTCTTTCTCTCTCTCTTCATGCTGAGGCAACTGAAAAACTAGTTCAAGTGCGTGGCAAGTAATTAGTTGTAAGTGTGTGTGTGTGTGCATGTCTACATATGTGTGTGTGTAGTTCATTGCATTTGTCAAGCTGTCTTGAAATTGTGTAAAAATCCACCACAAATATTTACAAATAGAGGGCAAACAGTCGACGCAGTTTACCTTAAGTTTCCTCCACTCAAGTGGGCTTAATTAAAACGAAATTCCAAGGCGAAAGGCAATATGTTGAAAGATTCGAAATTGCTTTTTAATATTTTCCACAGCCTCGCCACTTCAAATGGGGTAAAACAGATTTCCACTTAAAGATTAGCCCCTACAAATGTTTTCTCTGCGCTCATCTGTCAGTGAGAGTTAGAGGGAGAAGGAGAGAAGGAGAGACTTGGAATAGATATTCCTTTCGCTGACTACCTCTTATTGTTATGATATTTGTATTTGTATTTTTAGTACACATTTCGTTGATTGTTTGTCCATGGAGAGCGAAAGTACAACTGACAACTGCTGCTACTCCTGCTCCTCCTGCTCCTCCTGCTGCTGCTGCTGGTACTGCTGCTGCTGCTGGTACTGCTGCTGCTGCCAAGTGTGAACTGTCAACCCGCCAGACAGACTGTGTGGGCTGCATTAGTAAATAGACCAGATAGTCTAGAACGTGTTGGGCGTTTTTAAGTAGTAATTGAATAGGTTCCATTATATTCACGCACTTCCGCCTCGCACTGAGTGAGAAGGGCTAACCCAAAGACCTTTCAAAACCCGCCGAGGTGCCGAAATTCCACTGAATGTTCAAATGCAGCTGCGACTTCTGTTCGTGTGTGAAAGATCCGGATATGAAATCGGAATACTAATTTTAATTGAAAAGAAACGAAAATTGAAGAGTTTTCAATATGCGCCTAGTTGCTGATTAATTTTATTTTCTATTTATTGTTATTAAACTTTCGTTTAGTTAATATAGATGAATATTCTTTAGGCTAAATTTAGTAATAATAATATAAGTTTATGATATAATATTAATAAATTTTATAATTTATGCATAATATAAATTTATTTTATATTTTGCTTATAATACAGATAATATATAAATTATTTTAGATCTATTAACTTAGGAAGTGACTTCTATTAAAGTATTTTAAAGCTAAAATTAAATTAAAATTGTAAAATTAAATTAAATTAATGAATTTTTTATTTGCGCCTCGTTGCTAATTTTAAATAAATATTCTTTAGATTACGGATTTAGATAAATTTTACAAATATTTATTAAATATTTTATTTTATATCTTTTGTTAAAGTATTTTTTTCATTTTTTTAGAATTTTTACTTGCTCAATAAAATAAAATTAAAGAATTTTCAATATGCGCCAATGAATATAAATTTCTATTTATTGTTATTAGTTTTAAGTTAATATATCTATATATATAAAAGAGAGTTGTGTAAAAGTGTCCAAGCACTTATAACTCGAGATCTGCTGGACCAATTTTCATGGTTTTTGATTTGTTGGATTTGTCTCCGCCACGAGTAGGTCAGTAGATCTTTAAAATACTGAAAAAATATAACGAATACTTGAAAAACGCGGTTTTTTCCCTAAAGATTCAAATTTCCATTTATACTCAGTAGCCTTGACAACAGTGACAGTTTCGGTCCTGTATAGAAGTAAATAAACAAATGTAGTCAGTCAGTCTACGGCACAGCCTCGAGCAGGCCAGACTATTCAACAAAAAAAAAAAAAGACTATTCAACAAAAAAAAATTTTTTTCCAAATCAAAAAGAAAAATATTTCAAATCAAAAATCTGCAAAAATTCAAAAAAAAAATCAAAAGATTAAAACCTGACTGTTCAAAAAATAAATAAAAAATTTAAAATTCGAAATTCAAAAAAAAAAAAAAAGTTAGTTATTAAAAAGTGTATTTTTGGCTTTTTATATTTTTGGACTTTTAAACATTCTAAATATTTCAAATCAAAAATCTGAAAAAATTAAAAAAAAAATCAAAAGATTAAAACCTGACTAATCAAAAATAAATAAAAAAAATTAAAAATTCGAAATTAAAAAAAAAAAGTTAATTATTAAAAAGTGTATTTTTGGCTTTTTATATTTTTGGACTTTTACACAAGCTAAATATCTCGAAAGTTCAGGTATTTGTTTGTCTCAAACATAAATTTGTGTAAATTATTTATATTTATATTTCTCGATTGTTTTATATGGTTTTGTGCGAGGGCAGTATTACTATTAATAAAAATGCCGCGTCCTAGAAGATCTAATCTTTCCCGGCGGACCCATAATGCAATTAGGCAACGGAATAGCGCGAGTCAATTAATCGCCCGAGAAAGGCTCCGCGTTAGTACCCAGGGAAGAAGGACTTAATTCGTGCTTCTCAAAGAGAGGCAGCCCGTGAAATGGCAATAAGAAATGGTTCAAGGATTGATTTGAATCGAGCAGCGTTTCGATATGATTCCACCATTGATTACAGCTTGAATCGTTTAGTTTGCATTGGTCCAATGGACGTTGTTTGCCAGCATTGTGGCGCATTGAAGTTTGCTGGTGAAACGCCCGGTTTGTGCTGCCTTAGTGGTAAAGTGACATTGCCATTAGTGGTCTCGCCACCAGAGCATTGCGTTCCCTGCTTTACGGCGAAACACTAGAATCACGACATTTTCTAACGAGCACTCAAAAATACAATGCCTGTTTTCAAATGACTTCATTTGGGGCGGAAATTATTGGTAACGGATATAATCCGACATTTAAGGTAATTTACGTTAAAAATGTTATTTTCTATGACTGTCAAAATAAAAAAAATAAAAAAAAAAAAAAAATTTTGGAATAATGTAGTTTGTTAGATTTATGTAAAAAGTGTTTGTAAATCTAACTATAACTATGGCTTTGAATTTAAAGATTCAAGGCCAGATTTGCCATCGCATTGGATCATTGCAACCTATTGAAGATGCACAGCAAAAATTCTTGCGAATATACTTCATGGGTAATATGGAAGAACAACTTGACCGGCGTCAAGAAATGAACACAGCTATGAAAAGAGCAATTCTCCAAGATTTGCCTGCTTAGAAATTTAAACCAACCAAAACTGTGCAATGGAACGCGTTTGGTGATAAGAAAACTGATGAGCAATGTGATTCACGCGTCGATACTCAAAGGAAAATTTAAAGATGAGGAAGTTCTTATTCCTAGGATTCCGATGATCTCAAAAGATATGCCCTTTGAATTTATTTGAATTCTCGCTTCGTCTTGCCTTCGCCATGACGATCAACAAGTCACAGGGCCAATCTTTGACTATTTGTGGCCTCAATCTAGAAAATGTGTGTTTTTCTCATGGTCAATTGAACGTGGCAAGCTCACGTGTTGGCAAACCATCCGCATTATTTGTTCTTGCACCTGACCAAAAAACGAAGAATGTCCTTTACAAGGCGCTTGAATGAAAATCCGATTAATAAATTAATCAGAGTGTATCCCAACCTGAACAACATAGCTATCAACAATTTTTTACCTAGAAATAATATAGAGGGCAATGCAACGTTTGCCGGGCCAGCTAGTATATATATATATATATAATATATATAAAGATAAAAATTCCTTAGGCTATTTAATATGTATTTATAACTCTTTATAACTCTTTTTATTTTTTCTCGAGAAATAGGTGAATTTATTTACTACCTGCATAAAATATCTTTTGATATTTGTAGTTCTAGGATATCTGTAGTTCTCTTATAATCCTGCTACAGCTCACTTCTCTTATGCAAACACATGCGATGCCTGTAACTCCACATGCTTAGCACCATCGTTAGATTACCTGTTTCTGCCGCCGCTTCTTCAGCTCAGTCTCCTGGTCCTCTTCTTCTTCTTCCTCGTGCACCCACACTCCACGCTGTGGCAGTGGCTGTGGCTGTTGCTGTTGCTTTGTGCATTGCTCGCCCGGTGACAAATGCCGCCACATTAGCCACTTTGTAGCGCTGGCCCATGGAACGCACTCGCATTTGGTGTGGTTCAGGAGCGGTTCCAGCGGTTGCAGCGGTTCCAGCGGTTGCATTTGAAAGTTGATTTATTCGAACTGATTATGGAGCCATGTAGTTGTATGTGTGCGGTCATGTTTGCTGCGGTTTGCCATTGCGCCGATAATAGTTTTAAATAAGTCCAAAGTCCAGTTTAATTGGCCAAACTAATGTGCATCAGTTTGGCCAGAGGCGGGCGGGAGGCGGGCCGGTAGCTGCCTGCAAACGAGACGTGACTTATCAGCGAATGGCAAGACAGCAAGACAAACACCTGGAAAGACACAACAAACACACACACACACTTGAGTGTCTGCTTATTTATCGGTGAATATGTCATCAGTGTCAGTTGGGCATTAAAACTAAACAAAGTGTGTCACCGTCTGCTCTGTCAGCTCGTCCACCCACAGAGAGTAAACCTATTGAGTTTCATGGGAGCAGCACACACACTCACTCCCTCTCTCTCTCTCTCACTCTGCATTGCACAATCTATGAAAAGTCATCTTCATCTCAATCTTCTCACAGCTGCCTACACCTGTCGCCTGTCTAATTTATGCCCTGGGCCCATCCACAGATAAAGCCTTCAATGACATATGGCATATATCTGGCTACAGCATACAGGTTAACTATATATATATATATGCATTCATGTTTATGACCATGTAACATCATTAATAGCCCCAGCGATGACGACAACTAACAAATTAGTTCGACTTTTGATTTGCATAATTGAGTTTTAGTCTCGAATTTCGTTTCGAATTTTCCATTCCCAGCCCTAAGGCTGGGCAATTTGTTAATGCTAAAGAGATCGGCCGATTAGCACCGAATATGCTCGATAGATGCAAGAAATTGATGCGACTGTCAACATGTGCTCGATGAAAAGCCTAGAAAACAAAGCACAATAAAAAAATGTTTTTATCTGAGAAGCAAATATAAAAAATCAAAAATAAAATTTTGGGCAATAAAAGTTGAATTGGAGAGATTTTGCTGATGAATAGAGAGAGTTGGATGAATAAAAAATTTAAAATTGGAAAATTTAAAATATAAAGCTGAGCTTTAATAAACATACAATTTTATCGGAACAACGGATTTTATATGGTAGTATATTAATTTTAATCATAACTAAACAGCTTTAACTGAGGATTAAGGGTTTTTAGACTTTATCAATCAGTTGCTAATTAGTTTATACAATTAATTGAAATTAACTAAATTTTTAATCAACTCAAAAATTCGAAATTACAAAAAATTAAAAAAAAAAAAATTAATAAAAAAAACTTTAATATTAAAAACAAATAAAATAATAATAGTAATAATAAATTAATTTTAAAATAATAAATAATAAATTAATTTTATAAATTTAATAATAATTTTTTAGTCAAATATAAAAATATTAAAATAAAATACTTTCCAAATATACATTTTTTTTATTTTATTTTTTTAATAAAAATTTTTACTAAAAAATTGCAAACATTTTAACATAAAAATTTGAACTATAGTGATTATAAAAACATATTTTGAATATTAAAAAAAAAAAAAAATAAATAAAATAAAATAAATAAATAAAATTTAAAGAAATATTAAACATTAGTTATTAAATAATAATAATAATAATATAAATAATATATATATAATATTAGATAAACTCTCTCTTAACTGTGAGAATCAACTCATGTGAAAGCAATTCAATACACATAAACAGCTTTGAGCTCCAGTCCAGGCTTCATTTCCAATTTGCATCTATCTATGCGTCCAACTGCCCCCATCTGGACTCCAAATGCAGTTACATTCCCCAATGCTCCCAAATAACTCACAAAGAGCCGAAAAGTCAAAGAGATCTGCGCAGTTATTTCGATATCGTGGTCAGGCAACAAAATTTTAACTATTTCTATTTTTCTTTATTTTTTTTACCGCATATTAATGTCAGGTAATTCGCCAATTTAATTTGCGACATTAATATTGAGCGGCGTATGAGAGGCTGGTGAGGCTCGAAGGGGGGCGTGGCTAACTATGTCTTGGCTACGTTTTAGAGAGCCCAGCTGTGCAGCTGTGCGTCGCTGCCAATTACAATGGAGTTTTTGTGCATTTGTGAAGTTTGTGCTGCATTTGCCTGCATTTTGTCAATTGCAATAAAATAATCAGCATGCAATGCTGGCCTCCAAGTGAAGCGGGAGTGGGGCGGGGAGGCACAGAGGCGATGGGGCATATAGTTTGGCCAGCCTTTATTTACTTTTGCATACCCCGTGAGCATTACAAGCTATGCAAGTGGGTATATTAGTTTTAGGCAAAGGAAGCGAATTTGGGAATGATAAGGCATAGATAATAAATATATATCATATCTATGTATATAAATAGTCCACTAAATCTGATTATTGGTCTAATGTTTGTCTCTGTGTTAATTAGTCTGATATTTATACTATGTCAGCTAAAGGTTTTAAGATTCATAAATATTTCCTTCTACTTTCATCATATATTATTTCTATATATTATATATATCTTCGATTTGGGACTCTGAATTTATTAATATTAATTTTTAAATGAGACAAATGAATCAGATAAGATGGTAAATCTATTACAAATATATAAGTATTTTTAATCTTCTAGTGCCTTCAGACACTTAGTTTATTATTTAGACTTACGTGTATTACCTCCTCTCATATATGGGAAAAGTGTCTCTGCTATTCACATACTATTTTTTACTCCCGCTAAGCCAGTTGTGAGATTCTCCTAAGATTTATATTGCTCTATACCTATTTCTTATCGAATATGCTGATCTATAACTATAATGTCAAGGAATTGAAATATGAGTTAGAATTTCTCTAACAGTTTTTATGTTAAATATGAAATTAAATATATCATACTTTATTTAATTATTTGTTAATTTTTATTTGATCATATTTCATATAATATGGTATTGAAATATAATATTATATTTTTTTTTTTTTTTTTTGTATAATAATTTCTTTAAACTGACAGCCTCTTTATATTACTTATAGGGTAATTCCGGGTCACTTAAGTTAAGCAAGACATTTCAAAATTATTCGGCAAATGATTTTCAGAGTTATGTGTTACATATCATATATAGATATATGATATATGTGTATGTATGTATACTAAAATCCTTTGTACACAGTATTTTCTAGTCGAGTATGCCCACCTCGGCGTTTGCCTTTGCTTTGGAGCCTTGTGTGTCTGCAGATTTACGACCCGCATGGACAACACGTTCAACGTTCAAATTGCGCGACTCCAAGTTGCAGTTGCAATTGCAACTGCGACTGCATTTTGTTGCCATTAACATAATAATGCGGTGGCTGTAGTGAGCTACCCCAGCTCCAGCTCCAGCCCCCGTCCCTTACTACACACACACACACACATAGAGCACAATTGCGAGCCAAAGCAAATAATCAACTTGCGCTAATCTGCAGCCAAACTGCATTTAGCGATTGTCCGACTGTCCGTTTGTCCCTCTCGCTGTCCTTCCCTCTCTCTCTCTCTCTATCACTGTCTGTCTGTCGGTTTGTTTGTCAGTTTGCCAATTGGCGGGCAGCTCATTCGGTCAGTTTGCGGTTTTTATTTTTCGTAACGTTTATGTTGATTATTTAGCGACTTTTGTTGTTGCGCCTCAATCAACATATAAACATGCCCATATATACCTATATATGATATATATATATATATGTATGATATATGCCTTCGTAATTCAATACGGATTTCAGCTCTGAGCTGGACTTTAACTGATTTGCATTTTGTATGATTTGTTGACTGTTTTTGCTGTTTGCTAACTGCGTTGGTAGCGCCATTGCGGCAGCAAAATAAAAGAAATAGATCCTTAAAGCGTGAGCTGCATGAATAAATAAATAAATGGATATGTATATATATTTATATATATAGCAAATATATCATGGAGTTATAATTGCAGGAAATGATATTAAAGCCTAATAAAATGTTAAAATTAAAATTTTAAATTTTTTGTACAAGTCAACTTTGAACTTTGCTTCACCAAGGCCTCAATCAATGTCCATTGCATGGATATAAATAACGATATATATATATATAATACATATAAAGATATCTCCTTGGTAACTAAAGTCTGAATATAATTAATTTCACATCAAACTCTTACAGTTCAGTGAAAGTTTATCTAATGCTTTACATACATATTTCATAAATGATTAATTATGTTCATAATTTTTGCATATTTTCAATAGGCAATGGATAATTAATATCAAAATTTTGAGCTCACTCCGATTGCCCTTTTTTTCGCAGTGCATAAATGACTCCCGCATACGCAGCCGCTGCCACTGCTGCAGGGCTTAAGAAGAAGAGAGTGAAAGAAAGAACACAAAAAAGCAACTGATTTGCGCTGAGTCAAGATAAGGCTCAAGCCAGCGAGTGAGTGAGCGAGATAGAATAAGGGGGGAGAGCGTGCGTGTGTGTGACACACTGTGTGTGTGTAAACTCTACACTCACTGAGCAAAGTGTAGCAAAGAAAGCGGGACGGACAGTTGAGTAGGTAGATTGGAGAGCGATGCCTTTGACTGTGGCTGAGGCTGTGGCTGTGTGCGCTTATCTTGTCTGGGTAATCGCGCTTCGATTATTAACCCTCATAAATTGAGCACGATATGTGTGTGTGTGTGTGTGTGTGTGTTTGTTTGCTGAGCCTGACTTATGTAATCCTGCTTGTAACGGGTTCCTCATTTTCATTAGCATGCGCGCATGGCTCTCCCTCTGTCGCTCTCTCTCTCTCTGTCTCACTCTCTCCTACTCTAGCGGCGTCTAATAAATGTTTTTCAATTTTGCTTGTGGTTTTTTGCTGCTGCTTCTTCTCGTTAGCTGAATTTGCTCTTTTCTCGCTGCTGCTGCTGCTGCTGTTGTTGTTGTTGCTCTTCATCATGCTCGGCTATTGTTGTTTGTGGTTTCTGTTGTTGTTTTTTTTTTTTGGCTGGAAAATGCTTTATCATGGCATTTGAGGCACAGACGCGCCTTTGTTGGCTTATTGAGCCATAACTGCAAGTTTGTTTATTATTATTGTTGTTGTTGCTGCTGCTGCTGTTGTTGTTGTTGTTGTTTTTGTTGTGGCTCTAGCTTCATCCATTTTCATTTTCATTTAGGTTTTTTTTCCCACTTTGGCTTTGCTTATTTAACTGATTAATCATGTTACTTATGCAGCTGCCTCAACTACGAATAGAGAAAGTAGCTCATATTTTGATAAGATTTCAATTTGGAATGCCTATAGCTGTACTTGACCTATTTGTAGTAGTATTTCCATAAAAGGAACTTTAAGTGCTGTAATAGCTTTTTCGAGAAAATTTTATCTAAAAATAATCTTAATTTTTTGTAGTTGTTCCCTTTTGTTAGCCTCTACCATATACATACATACATCGTTAACAATTTCTGACCTAACATATTAATAATATTTAGTACAAAATCCATTATTTTTTTTATTTTTATATACCACCCCCTTATCATTGACTGCCCCTTTCAATCAAGAAATCGACAAGTCATTATTAACCACTATTGGACTCCGCCTCAACCCCCTTAATTTAGCTGAATAACCGTGACTAAATCATTTTTCACTGCCATATGGACCCGCTTATCCTGTCAAAAATTTTAAACACTTTTTTATCATTTCCTCTAAAAAAAAAAAGAGAATGAAAAAATGAAATAAATTGGAAACAAGCCTAAAAGGTGTTCAGCATAATTCCCTACCATTATAAAATGCTTTTTATATTTCCTTTTTTTCGATTCCTTTTTTATCGGCCTTTTTTCCAGCATGAATTTCACTTTTGTCCTTCGCTGAGGGTAAGGAAAAAAAATGTTATAAATCATTTGGCTGGGCATATTTTTAATAGAGTTGTTACTTTTGTTTATTATGTTGTTATTTTCGCTGCTTCTTCTACTACTTTGTTGTGGTTGGGTTCTTTTTGAAAAGGGTTTGCCAAAAGCGAAAATATGAAATATGAAAAAAAAAGTTAAATATCTCCATTTCTGCCTAATCTTTTAATTAATAAATATAATTTCATTTTTTCCGTTTCATTGCAGGTGAGTGCGCTGTTCAATGCTCAAATATAATAAGGTAAACTCGATATATGTGCATATAAGCCTAAGCAGATCTGTGTCATACTACCTACTTAGTTACATTGGCTTCCATTTGCGGTTAGACAAAATGACTTTAAAGTTGTTCGGTTCAGCCCGAAAAGCCAATGAAAAGGAAACTACACTAAAGGGGAAAATAAAACCCCACAATTTTCAATTCAGTAACAACAAGAAGTAACCAACATCATCATCCCCATCATCATCATCATCCCCATTCTCATCAGACGTCCCACACTTCCTTCCGCTGGGCTTTAGCCTGTTGGGGGGCTTAGAGCGTAGCGCGGCGTGCAGCCCCATCACATTTGACGCCTCAAAACCACAAAGGCATTACAAAGAAAGGCAGATGGAGATGAAGGTGGTTGCCTGACAGATACCCTGTAATGCCATGTAGTAAAAATGATATGCATTTATATATCTTGAGAAATGAGAGAATGCTTAAAATGCACAATAACTTATTCATATATATAAGAAATGTTTTATATTTGTCCTATAAACAAAGTATATTTAAAGTTAGCTAAAATATTTATATAGGGTATATTTTTAGAAATTGAATATTAATAGTAATAAAACTTTGAAAAAAAAATTTGTCTACGGATTATGATATTTCTTACATACAGGGAATGTATTTCCATTATATCTATAGTTATCTTAACTCTCTTTTATATGTAAGATCTATTCAAGTACACCTCATCGCATTCACATTCCCTGGGTATCTTAAGCAACTAAGTAAGTCTTTCGCCATAAAAAAAAGGGGTGGCACTAACCTCTAACTACCGTTAGCATATGCTGCCTAGTGTGGGCGGTGCAGACGGGGCTAAAGCTCATCCATGTTGTAAGGCCCCATGATTGATGGCTCTTCTATGCTGTTTGCCATTTTCCTATAGGCATCTGCTGCGCACCTGTTGTAGACATTTGCTGAAAACGAGCTTAGACTGAGCATTAGCCAAGTCTCTGACTTTGGTGTTTTTTATTATTATGTATATTAGATATGCATTTGTGTGTAGAGCTAGAGAGCCGAGGAATTTGGGATGAATGTAAAAGGTTTTCTTTTTATAGATGATATTCTATAAAACATTGACAATTCAAGATGAAAATAAAATGTGTTTCTTCTTTGAAGACTTGAAATTAAAATAAAAGGTTTTTCCATATTTTGGAAAGGTTTTTCTAGATTACATTTAAACTTGTATGAGGGATTGGAAGTTTCAGATAAAAAAAAAAATTATTTATAATTTTTTTACATTTTTATCTTTCATGGAAACTAGAGATGGAAGTAATTTGATTTTTTCTTAAATGTAGATAGCGTTCTTTCATAACAGCTTGAGAACTACTGATTAAATTAAGTATGATTTATCATATCGAGATAATATTCTATATTACAATATATGATATATTAAGAACTTAAAATATTTTCTAAAATATATATTCTATAGATTTCTATAAAAGTAACAGAAATTGTGATGTAAGTAAAGGCTTTATATATACATGTATATAGATATGACTTCCTATTCTCTATAATATGTTATTTACGTATAGATAACATTCCCATCTACCATGTTATCTCTATATTCTATATATTCTACGTTCCCAAAGTCTCTCTTGTTTCATTTTTAGAGCATATTTGTGTCTCAACATAAGTTATCTTCATAATTTCTTTAGCGCATATCTTAAAGCTGTCTGTCTTTAAGCAGTGGAACACCTTTCGGCAGGTACAAAATGTGACGAATGCAAACAAACAAATTCGCAACATTCTGAAAGTTTTCACTTTCTTTGCCGAAGCGAAGGCAACATGAAAAACAGCTAAACAGTTGCCTAAACAACGCCACAGTTTTCACTTCCGGGACTTGTACGTCAATGTCAACTTTGACAGAAGCGAAAGACTGAAAGAGACAGCGAGAGAGATAAGGCGAGATAGAGAGAGATGACAGGCAGCAAAGCATGGATTTACTTTTATTTTATTACTGTCATTGTTGGCGAACTGCTTCCGCTTCCAAGGGGGCCGGCCACGCCCACGTCCTGCCCGGTCCAGGTTTGGAATTCAAGTAACTTTTTGGGTTTTTTTACTCTCTCTCTCTCTCTCTCTCTCTCTCTCTCTCTCTCTCTTTTCTTTTTGGGACTGCACTTGGGGTTGAAGCAAGTTCTTAGCCATGTTGCAAGGCGGCTGTCGTTATCCTTTTGCTCGGCTGGCGCCTTTATCATCCATCTGTGCTCAGAGTTCCTGCAGCAACAACAACGTTCGTTATCTGCTGTTTAGCCAGGCGCATATGAATGTGAGTGTGTGTGTGTGTGTGGGTGGTTGAGTGGGTGGATGGTTGGGCAGCAGCATCTTTTCGGCTGCTTTCACCCGACAGTGGCATTCGCTTTTCTTTTTCTTCTAATTTTTTTTTTTTTTTTTTTTTTTGGACAAGTCGTAAATTAAAAATGGCTTAATATGTAAATCCTTGCCTGCACTTTCTTCACTCGCTCGCTCGTTCTTTCGCTGGCCGCCTGCAGATTAGTTTTGTGGATATTTCAGCTTATGTATGTCCCTGTCTACATGTCGCCGTCTATCTATCGTCTATCTATCGCCTTCTGCCGTCCAACTCCGCCCAGACATTTGGACATGCAGTAAAATTTATGCGCATTGACTTCAAGCCGGGGACGTAGACAAAGGTCGACTCGATTCGAGGCGAGTCCTGTTGTCTGCGCTCGAGCACACAGGACATAGGACACAGTTGCCTCGATGTTTACTTTAGCTGCCCGTCCAGTGATATGCTTTTGTTGTCGTTACTCAGCACAAGAACATGACAACTCCTTGTCCTTGTTCTCTGTTCTGTTGCTGACTTTAACTAACCCTTAGGTTCTTAGCCAAGTTCGTGTCGCCAATTGTTGTTTCTTATGCGCGCTCGGCGTTCGAGTGAAGTGGGCGTATTGGTTCATTGGGGATTTTCGATGTTTGGTATTTTAGTAGCTTTGTTTAAGGCTTTAAGCTGAATTAATTTATATTATATATAGAATATATTAAAATATTTTATATAATATGTTAAATGAAAAACACTTTTGTTTACCAAATGTGTATTAAAATTATATGTATATTAAAATTAAAAATTAAAGCATATTTACCATAATATAAATAGAGTGTACATTTTTTTTTTTTATAAAAATTTTCCCAATTCGCAATTTGACAATCTGCACTGACTTTTTCAGCTTTACAGACAAGCATGTTATACGCTTAATATACAGACTTATCTTAAAGACAATTAACATACACCTAACATAAAAAATTACATTTAAGACAATTGACATACAGTTAACATTTTTATTTTTAGTTAAATGGGACACTTCATTTTTAATCAATTTACGGTATACAAAAGTGTTGTGCTTTACATTTTTTTCATTTAATAGTACAGAGCACATTATCCTTTTCTACTTAAACGTAATCTTTTATACAATGGAAATTGATTTGTTAGATATTAGCATATGTACGGGGACAAAAACTTAAAGTACCTAAATAAAATGGGGAAAACTGCCGAATCCAGCTGCATTTACTGCGAAAATGCAATGGACGATGCAGAACACACCTTCTTCAATTGCAAAAGATGGTCGGAAGAAAGAATCGACCTGGCAGATACAGTAGGTGAAGTCAAAGTAGAGACGTTAGTACAGCAAATGTGCAGCAGCATAGACGCTTGGAAAAAAGTCTATGACTTCGCCGAAAAGGTTCTGCGGCGGAAGAAGTATGACCTGGACGCAGGCACACAGAGGGCAACGCTCATTTAGAGCACACAATGGGGTTCCACCTTGAAGGTTAATGCGGGATATCTCCTGGTTCCAAGGTGGATTTGAGCCCCAGAAGAGGAGGATTTTTTAGTCGGTAAGCAGTTATGCAGTCCGACACACCGGTCAAAGTGACGACATGACTGACGGTGCATAAAGCATTTTTTCCTACCTCAGCCCAACAAAAAAAAAAAAAAAAAAAAAAAAAAAAAAAAAAAAAAAAAAAAAAAAAAAACTTAAATAAAGACCCCATTAACATTTTCTTAACTTAACATAAAGACTTACATTACAGACAACTGAGACATATTTGACATAAAGACATTATTCAATAGATTAAACCAAGGTTCATTTAACAGAAAGGATTACATTATAGACAATTCATTTAGTTAACAAGAAGTCACTAATGAGACCACAGATTAGTGATGAAACTTAATCTAACAGACCCAATTGGCATATACTGTTAATATATACTGCGTATATACTGTACATATGCTTTTAAGTATGTACTGTTAAGCTTAACATACAAACCTCTTCTATCTACCTCAGCTCTCACAACGAGTATCAGACAGTCGACTACTCCCGTTCAGAATGCATCCCTTGCCTGGCTCTCCAATGCTTCCCCTGGTCGCGCGTTCTGCCTCCTCTCATCATATTAGTTGAAGTGTTGATTAGTTGCTTTGCTGATTAGTGATTGCATTTTGTAATTGCTCCCACAGCATTTGCTCTACTTTTCCAATATATGCATATGTATATAAATATATATATATATATATTTTAATCACTCATCCACTCAGAGAAATTAGCATAACCGAATGCACATTAAATTATTCCCATTGCAATTTGCATTTTCACTTCATTCTACACAATTTTTTACCACTTTTTCAGCTCGTACTCGTTTGGGTGTCATCCATTTTAGTAATTATTTTAGCTCAAACTCGGTTTCGTTTATTTTGTATTGTTTTGTTTCATTAGTCATTGCCATTTAGCTGAACTATGCAATTAGTCCGGAAATCGTAAAATCCGATGCTCGTTTGGAGTTGAAATAATTTAATTTCTTTTATGATTGCCCTTCTGGGTCTCACTCTCACATTTTCTGACTCCCTCACTCTCTCTGTCTAATTTAGCAAATTAATATTAATTGCATGCATTTCGTTAATCAAATGATTGTTGTTGATAATGCGTCAATGCGAAAAGTTTTACATTCTCAAACGGCATTAATTGCTATTGACAAAATTAATTATTCAACACTGATTAACAAATTAATAGTGTTGCATAGCGTTTTGCATTAACAATTTACACAAAACTAATGATGCAATTAAATTTGTATTGAAATCATTTGCGCATTTGAAAGCCCTAAACTAAGTGGAAGTGGGGTAAAAAAAAGGTGGGGCGTGGCAGAGATTTTAACGTATATACATTTTGGTATATATGCTATAGAAATAGTTTATGTATTACATATATATTTTAAAGTTTAATAAGTTATTTCACTCATTTCGTAACGCCTGGTTAAAATCCATAATATTTAAGCACTAATTTCTCATAACATAGACTTTTTTGATTAATCAAAATACATCTATATGAATGGTATTATTTTAATACCAGCTGGAGTTATTTTACTCTTGAAATATTATTCATATTAATACTATTTTTTTAATATTACAAAAAATATTCCATCAAAATGCATTTTGTAAAATCTAAAAATTATTTTCAATTTATTTTAAGCTCAATGTGTGCCATGCTTAATGCATAGCATTTTAATTACATTTTCACACTCTATCTGTTTGTATGTTAATGCTTTTCTGCATTACACAACACTGTACAATACTAAACTTTTAGATTTGGTATTTGGAATTGCGTAAAAACGAGAAAACAAATGAATTCCTTGACTAGTAGATTCAAATGTTTTTTTCTTGTGGTTGTTTCTTTCACGTGCTCTGACACACTAATGACATAACGATATTCAATGTACGATATACAAACGTAACATGCGTATTACGTCGAATTGAGGGCCTTGAAGAAATTACTATGTGCCGTATTGGAATAACGTTTGCTGCTGGACATCGGCTTCTGCATGCGGAAGGTGCACAGTAGATTCTGATCGACGCACATCATGGTGCCGGCATTGTCGAATTCGCCGCAGTAGTTGGGCGCCGAGAAGATGGTGAGGAGCTGACGCTTGGCGAAGAACTCGTAGCCATCCTCGACCACCTGATGGGCACGACAGATTAAGCTGAAGCCGTGCCGCTCCAGAAACGAGCTAACTACATCGGGGCCAAAGATATAGCTGACGCCCCGATTGTTGAGGCCCCAGCCAATGGTGTGGACATCCGGATCGGACCACACCAGATCGCAGAGTAGCCCCTGTTCGGGTATCTCGCACGGTCGCTGGATCATGCGTATCTGATCCATGCTGGCCAGGCTCGGACTCAGGCCGCCGTGACAGCAAAAGATGTTGTCCTCGACGATCGCTGCGACCGGCATGCAGCTGTAGCAGTCGACGAAGCAGCGCCACAGCTTGATATTGTAGCGTCGCTTGCACTCGTCGTAGAAGCCGTAGATGCGGTTCACGCCGGAGCTTTCGTGGTTGCCGCGCAGCAGGTAGATGCTATCCGGATAGCGGACCTTCAATGCCAGCAGCAGGGTCAACGTCTCCACGGACTGCTTGCCCCGGTCCACATAGTCGCCGAGGAACAGATAATTCGTGTCCGGCGGATAGCCCGTCATCTTGAAGTACTTGAGTAGATTGTGGAACTGGCCGTGAATGTCGCCCAGGATATTGATGGGGGCGCTCAGCTTGAGCAGCATCGACTCCTTGAGCAGCACCTCGCGTGCCTGGGCACAAATCTCGCTAATCTCGTGCTCCTCCAGCGACACATTTCCGCTTCCCGCCAAGCTCGATCCCGACTCGGTCAGCCGTGCGATTACATCGTCCAGATTGACGGGCAACAGCTCGAAGCTGCTGCTGCTTTCCGACGACGAATCGCTTGTCGCTTGCTCTGCCTGCTGTTGCTGTTGTTGTTGTTGCTTTGCAGCCAAGATTCGATTCCTTCTGACCATATAGTCCATGCAGTAGCCAACGGCGGCATCCTTGGACAGGTAATTGATGGACGTGGATGTGGTTATAGAAGATGTGTGCTTCTGATAGGATGACATATGATATATTCTTTTCAACTGTTGCAGTGTTCCCTTTTGTTTTGGTCTGCTTTTGTCTGGTAAATCCCGAGTCCAAGGATTGCAACAATTTGGAATTTCGATGGAGCCCCTTTTGGATGAAGTCTGTTTTTGTATCGATTTACTAGATGACTTTTGATCAATGGAAATGAAATACTTGAACTACTTTGGAATTTGAATACTAAAGCTAAATGTGATGAGAAATTTTCATCAGGAAAATCCTTTCATCACTTTTTTGTTGTTGTTTTCTTTTTTCCTGAATGCCTTTCACATAGTCAATTACATCGCAGAACTTTCGTATATAGCTTTTGTGCATAGTTAAGTAGCTGTTAGATTTTTTCTCTCAGAAAGAGGCTTTGTTGTCTCTTGATTGACAGCTGCTAAATCAGTGCTGCTCTTGGCTCTCTCCCTCCCCTCGCAATCAGGGCAACATTCTCAGCAGAGCTCTGTGACAAATCTCTGGCTCAATAGATAGAGCACAAAGCACGCTTCTAACTGTCTTTCAATCAACTAAATTTCTAGCTCTCTCGCTCAGTCTCCCTCTCTCCCACTCTCCCACTTCCTTTTGCTCTCCCCGGCTTTTATTTTTCAAATCAACATAATGGACACTTTGCCCGGCAGCAACGGCTCAGCGTTGGCTCCCCTTCCCACTCAATCCCTCTCCCTCTCTCATTCAGCGACGATGGGCCACACATAAAAATACAAAGGCAAACTTCACTTTTGGCTTTGACAGCTGACACGAAATGCAAAAAGCAACGCATTTTGTGTGGGTGGCCCAAGGGTGGCTGGCGCAAAATATGCAAGCACCAAACCAAACACTCTCACACACACACACAGACATTCACACACATACGCATGCACCCGCTCTCACAGCGCTCTCCTCCAGGCATCGCATTCCATTTCATTCCAGCTCAAACCTACCGCAGATGCAGATTTCTGCTTTGGCCTGTCACTCATTAAGCATTTTGCCAACTGCAACTTAGTTCCGTTGTTTTCATTGTTGTCCTTGTCATGCCAAGTGTCACAACAGTCGCCTGCATTTCGTTGATTTTACGAGCGTGTGACAAGCAGCTAAAAACGATTGGGAATTCTGTGAAGCAGAATGTAAGACTTCCCTTTCGATTAGTTTGACGCAACAACAACGCCTTGAGCTATGGAAGTGCCAGCAAGGGGATGCAGAATTAAAGAAAAAAAAAAAAACAATAAATGCCAAAATAATCATACTTCTGTATTTATAAACTCAATTTTGCTTCTACACATTAAACCCAAGAAACCCCTTTGACCCTTATCTACGCCACTGTCAAGTTGACAACATGTTGCCCACATATTTAGCGCGGTTGCTGCTCTGATTGAGTATTTGTCCAAGAAATATATTCGACTCCCTCACTCCTCCGCTCTCGGCACCCACAGGCAAGTACAGTGTATATGGATTTGCGTAGCACTTTGTCTTCCTCTCTTTCGCATTTTGTTTTGTAGGCAAATATTAAAATATTTCACACGAAAAACTTACACGAGTGCCTGCGCCTGTGTGCCTGTGTGTGTGTGTGTGCTGGCTGCAGTTTTGTGCTATTTTTACATGGCTTCGCTGCGGCAGAGCAAACACAGCTGGGCCTTTAACATTGACTGCGGGGCGAAGCTGGGCCACCGACTGCGTCGCTTTGCTTATCTAATGGGCTGCAGTTGCAGCGACTGTGGCGTCGGCGGCGCGACTGCTGCTTATCGCTATTTCCATTGTTGTTGTTATTGTTACTCCTGCTGCTTCGCCCGCACATACAGGCATGCATACGCTGAGCGCTCAGCCTCTGCCGCGCTGCTGCCGCAGTGTCACTCTTTGAGCTGCTGTCTCCGACTCTTTCTCTTCTACGTTTTGTTTGCTGTTGTAGTTGTTAATTGCTCGTCGCTACTTTCTTGCACCCTTCACAATGCGCCGTTAATCACAGCAGAGCTGCGGTAGAGTGTGTGTGTGAGTGAGAGAGACGCAGAGAGAGGGCCGCACACATCAATGTAAAATTGTTGTTGGTTTTCGTTAATGGGTTTTTATTTGTTTATATGAGCGTCTAGAAAATATGATGCGTCTGCATATGAGGGACATCCCCTCTAGAACCCCCGCGCCCCCTCTCTGCACTTCTTCTATTGACCATTTGCGCTTTTAGTTTTGCGCGCTGCTCATGGGAATTTTTACAACTGTTTTCCATGACAAGTGCTCTTTGGGTTTCTGTCAGGGAGGGGGAGGGGTGAAAATTTCAGTTGTCATTTTTCGACTCAAGTTTTTTTTTCTTTTTGCTCTTATATGTTATTAGAGCAGCCCCAGTTGTGTGTATATTTAAGTGGGCGTGTTCTTTGGCTTTGACTAGACAATTGAAGCTTTTAAGTTCTATTTTTTTTCTCGGGGTATTATTAATTTGAATTTTTAATGTGTAACAAAATGTTGTTTACAGTATGGTAAAAGGTTCTAGTTTTTTTTTTTTAAGCAGGCTGATTAATGGGAATGGAATTAGAAATGATAAATTTTGTAGTTCGTAATGTAAATACGAGTACAGCTTTATATACGCCTAATGTAAATCGAAAATGAGGAATTTACATATGTTTATGTATGTAGTATATAATGTGAATATGTAAGAACATATGTTTCCCGTATAATTTTTAATGTGCTACTATAACTCTCCCATACTCAATATGCTTTCATCAATCAATGTCATAGGAATCATATTGTATGTATGTACGAACTTTCAGACATACATATGTGTATGTATATATGTTTATATTCCATCAGAAATCAATTAAATATTTATTGACAGCAATCTAAACTGTCAAAAATAAATCAGAAATATTGAATTTCTCTCATTTTGGGCAAATACAAAAAAAAGTTCCCAATTCCAAGTACATTAGTTCATCAAACGACTGCTAATCTAATCTGTCAAAATCAAAATGCTAAAACCCCCAAAAAATTAGTATATATGTTATTCAAATAGATAGCATAAATATAAATATAAATATTTATATACATTTATACATTTCTATATCCACTACATTCCGAAGCAATTTAATTTCATCCACAAATTCCTATTTATAATTTGTGATATGAAATGCCGAAATTTCATCAAATCGACATTTTGATTGAAAATGCCTTGTCGATATTTGTGGGTGGCGGACTAATTAACACTTTTCAGATGTGACATAATGTTTCACTTTGGGCTTGTGGAAATGCGAATGGAAAGCCCACATGACAGACAGATAGCAGCGGGCGGTGGAGGCCCTGACCTAACAGTTGTTGTTGCTGTTATTGTAATTGTAATTATGTGTTGTAAATGTGACTGTTGACATTTGGAATTGTTTGCAGTTATGAAAGACAAAACGTCGCTAATTAAGCCATCATAACTGTTAGAATATGGGCTCAATTCGTTAACGGCGGCATTATTTAAATATTTTTCAAATAATTACAGAAGCAATGTGAATAGTGAATAAAGAATGCTTAGTATTTGAACAAAATCATTAAAATTAATATATTTACATTTTATAAAAAAAAAAGAAAAAAAGGAAATCTCTCAATTGACCCCGACGTGATTTGAACACGCAACCTTCTGATCTGGAGTCAGACGCGCTACCGTTGCGCCACGGAGTCATGTGCTACGATCCGCAGCTAACTGTCAACTAGTGCTAATCTAATTGTTTTTGTTTTTGTCTTTGTCTTGTTCGTCCAGTTTAGCAATTGCATATTTACGGCATGCAACAACAAAAGTACCGCTATACATGTGTGTGTGTTTGTTGAGTACGAAAGTCTATAAATAGACTGAGCAGTGCAAACATGTTATCTTATCATATGCGCACAGTGGTATGGGCACGATATTGCTTGCGCTAAATTCAAATTGTGATTTCTTATCGCGTAAATTCGATTAACGAGCGATTCTTTGTGTATGTTTTTATGTGTTCCAATCATTTAGCCCGATTTTAGGGTACTTATTTATTCAAAATGCATTTGGTCGGCGATACAGATGTATTAAGAGTTCCGTGTTCCCTGTCGATTGTCGGGCACCTGTAATGGCCGGGGCAGACGTGTGCCGCCAAAGCTTTTAGCTGTCGCCGATGCCGACGGAATTCACACAACAAGCCCAAAATAAATATAAATCACAGCGGGAACAACATGGGGCAAATGAATGAAAATGCTGCACATTTCGGTGAAGAAAACAGGGCCAACCGCTGTTCGTTCTGTTTCTGTTTATTTATTCATTGATTTTTATACACTAGCCAGAGCTGCTATCGGCTCTGGATTCTTGTAAATGGAAATGCATTTCGATAAACCCAGGCCAGCCCTATAAAACTGATTTGGATTTGGCTTTTCTTTTCTTTACTCGAATTGTGACTAATTGTGTGTGTGACTCCTCCACAGTCTTTGGGTGGTATTCATTTCACTAGAACTCCAGCTGTTTTCATTGTTTAGAAATTAATTTTCCAGCACTGAATTTATACAGGGAAAATAAATGTATATATGTATATATGTATGTGTATGTGTGTGTGTGTGTGTGTTTTTTTTTTTTTTCTTGTGGCTATCGACGGGACGCCCTTTTTATGGCTATTTTTATGTTTTAATATTTATGGTTTTTAATGCTCATATTTAGTGCGGCTGCCTACATGGGTCTACAATTTCCGTGCCGTGGACCCACTTATGCCAGCCTCATAACACGTTTTGGGCATGTTTCAAGCAACGGAAATCGATCGTAAAATTTTCACTCTCTAAATCTAAAAGAGTTGACAAGTTCACACGGGAAGGCCAGCCTCGTGGCCACAAGCTGAACAAAGTTATTAGGGATATAATCACATAAATCAGTTGGAAGTATGTATATGCTAAATAAATGTTGAACTAACGGGTATAAGAGGGGATTAAATCTTAGATTACTTTCGACAGTCTGGTAATGGGCATAATTAACTGTTTAGTGTATGCTTAAGGTATATTTGATAATTCCCATGAGCTAAATGAGCTTAAATGTTAATAGAGCTATTCTTATACAAGGTTTAGTAGTGAAACATCAAGAGTATTATGAGAGCTCGATGTTTCGGCTAAAAATTCTATTAGACTGTGTAATATTCAGCTTCAATTTTCATAGTTACAAATAATATTTCTTAAAGTTTTAGCACTTACAATATATAAATTATTATTATATATTATTTATATATTTTATTTTATCTTTTTCTGTTGTTAAATAAAAGTCAACAAACTAAAGCAGCTTAACTTGCGTTCAATCAACTCAAGCTAAAAGTCATTCTCAATCATCAAACTACTCTACCTATACATACATACGTGTATGTGTGTTGCATTCAAGCTCTACATACATACACATACTCATACACACTTAACGACTCTCGAACATTGCACTTAACCAAGTCGAGTGTAAACAACATGTTAAAGAAATGAATGGAGCCTTATAGAAATGGCTCAAATAACATAGACATACATACACACACACACACACATTTTTTGCAAGTGTTGCAAAACTCTCTTGATCAGCTTAAGCCAAACAAAATGAAGAACAACATTTGTAGAGCTGTCGCTTGAGTTGGACAAGTTGTCGTTAACAAGTCCAAGTCAAGTCGAGTCAAGTTAACTATAGTATGTGCGTGTGTGTGAGTGAGGGGCAAAAATTGTTTTATAGTATATTTTTCGAGCATTATAGCACTTTACACTTTTCACACGCTAAAATAATATTTTTTCTAGCCAGAGCAAAGAATTCACACTCTGCTTCATTGGTCGCAGCTGGCTGAATGAGAGTAGAATGAAGTAGAGAGAGAGTGGGAGTAGGAGAGCGCTCCACTGTTTGAGTGTGTAAACACAGCAGCGCAAATGTCAAGTAGCCGTCAATTGGCAGGCGCACGGGCGAGAGCAGGACAGCCTGACAAAGCACAGGACAAGACTGAGCAAAGGTCGTAAACCACAATTGGGCAGACAAAGCGTAACTTTGGTTCGCCTCTCTCCCTCTCTTCGTTCTCCCTCTTCGTTGCTCCCTTCTACCACTGCTCCGACACTTTCACTGCAGTCAGCGAGCGCTAAAAGTGTTTGCATTTTTATCAACTCCGCTCGTCGTTTGTCGCTCTCCCTCTCGCTCCCTCTCGCTGCTTGGCTGTCGGCGGCAGCGCCTTGTGCAAACACATCCCGTTGACTTTTTGCTCTACTCTACACGCTCTGCACTCTCCACTCTCTGCACTACGCTCTCCGCTCTCCACTTCTCGCTGCCCAAGCGTGCTCTAATACAGCGGGGCCATGGCAAAACCGCTTAGCATGTTTACCGTTATGTTCGGCACTTGAATTCGCCGTGTTGCATTAGTTCGCCATCCGTCTGCCCCATTACTCACGCTTAAGTGCAGACAGGTGCGCCTGGGCCGCCATTTTGTACATAAGAATGTAAAAAGAAAACAAATGTTGTTGCTGGCTGGGAGGCATGATAGGGAAGGGGAGTGGGTAGAGGGGACAGGGGCCAGGAGAGATCGCAAGGAAGTCCGTGCTACGTTCATGTTTGCTCTGTTTAACCTACAAACGTGCTTAAAGGGTTTTTTTCGCTCAGCACGTGCGTGTGTATGTGTGTGTGTGTGTCTGTGTGCGTGCAAACATTTGAGCAGTCAAAGAGTCATGCAGCAGCGGCAACTCTACGCAGAGTTGTCAAGTGTTTTTTAGGGAGGGGGCTTTACTGATAAGTAACAGTGTTTTAAGCTAACGGATTTTAGGGAGCTAAAATGTTTGCAGCTGGGACACAATTAAGCAAAAGCCGGAACGGGATACATTATATGGACCCTTAAGTATAATTTCCAGGTTGATTTATAAAAAAATACCCTCAAATTTATAAAAATAACGGTACCCCACATTCAGCTAATTATATCATAAAGCCCTGACTTAGCAACACAACAAAATCCCAAACAATTAATTGAGCAACACGCTTCAATGCATGTAAAAACAGTTCAATTACACAAGAACACAAAAAATGAAGCAAGAAAACTTTTGTCGTTGCTCTGACCGACTAGATGATGCCCTGCAAACCCAATGGGCTTGGGCTTTACTACATAACTTTTGTTTCGTCTTATAGATATTTTTTTTTTAATTTTATTTATTTATTTATTTATTTATTTTTTTTTTAAATTTTTAGCATATAGTTTACATATTTGAATAAATATTTTCTAATTTAGGAAAAAATGCGAGCTCATTCAGATATAGGTTATATGTGCTTCTGATCTTCAATTTAAAGAATTTCACTAGCTAAAATATAACGAATATCAAAATTGTATAAAATATGTATAAAACAAATTATATAATTCGGAGAGTATGGCTTTAAAAATATAGGAGATAAAAATAAGAGATACTAAAATTTCGATATAATTTTTTATCGATCGATTTTTTAAACGGGATCTAGATCTAAATTTTAGCTTGTATAGGTTGTAAGATCTACGAGTTCATATATATTCAGGGTAAGGGACGGATGGACTGACAGGTGGACTAAATCGTCTCAGGTTGTCTTATTGATCGGGAATTGATATACTTTCTAGGATCTGCCACGCCCCCTTCTGCCTATTACATGCATTTCAACCAAATCATTATACCCTGATTACCTATCTGCCATGAGTCCAGGGTATAGAAAGCAATGCAAAAATTAATTAAATGAAAACAGACAAAGAGCAATCGGACTGTCAGCTAATGCCCATGCTTAGGGCCTAATGCAGTCAAAGAACCTGAGTGTCGCGGGCGCCGTGGGGGGGAGGGGGCGTGTTGTTGTCCATTTAAGTTAATACTGATTAATGCTGACAAATTAACTATGAAATTAATCAATGTCCGAGTCGTTTACATGTGGAACAGCGACAAACAATGAACGGAATGGAGCAAACAACAACAACAACAATAACAACAACAACAAGAACAGAGGAAAGCCAAACATTTGAGGCCTACATTGATAAGACAAGCGCAGAGTGGCGACATCTAGCGGCTGTGCGGGCGCATTTGTTGTTTGTCACTTGCGGCGATTTATCAATGCCAAAGAGCGAGAGCGAGAAAGAGGAAGAGTGAGAGAGAGGCACAGAGAGTGCTAGAGTATTTCATCAAAGTGTCTGAGAGATTATCAAACTTGACAGACGGCCGCAGCCTCTTGAGCTGAAAGAAAAAAAAAATTCTATCTACATATTTATGTGAGTGAGAGTGAGAGAGGGAGAGGGGGAGAGGGAGGTTGGCTTAGACTGAGAGGGACAATTATGTGTTGCCTAAAGACAGGTCCGAAGTTTTGTGCGTGTTTGCAGTCCATCAAACAGCATGTGATAATTCAGGTTCATCAACATTACAATCAACAATAAACACACACACACACACACATACACAGTCATAAAAGTCAATGTTGTGCACAAACTATTTACTTATTTATGAGTGAGCGAGATGGAAGCGGGAGAGGAAGAGACTGAGTGAGATGTCCGACCATTTGGCATGCAAAAGTCCATGATGTGACTGTTGTTGTCTGGATGAATGGTTGTTGTTGTTGTTGTTGTTGCTGTTGTTGCTGTTGATGATGATTGAACAAAGACACGCAACAATAGCGACAGACTGAGCGAGTGTCTTCATTTTTGGCATGTGAAATTGCATAATTTATTGTGTGACAAAAATCATGAGCAGCTGTGTGCAGACCCAACCGGAGTCAACTCGAGCCAGCAGCCATAACTCAACGAGCCCATCGACAACAGGTCGCATAGCTAATTAAGTTGCATGCATGATTACCTTTGCCTGGGCGACAGGCTTAGTTCAGTTCTATTGCGACTGCCTGCTGAAGTGTCTGATCATTTATTCATCAGCCGAGGACAGTTCTAGTTGGGTGTGGGAGCTGTTGTATTAAGTATTAATGTTGAGCAGTCGAAAAGTTGCGATAGGTCTTAACTCTATTTCTTTGTCACTCTATCACTGTATGTCACTAGCTCTACCTCTGACTCTCTTCTGTTCGGAGGCATATCTATAAATCTCTCTTTTCATTTAATGAGATATTTAACATTGTCTCGCTCTATCCTACACATATCTCACCATCTCTCAGCATCTTTGTCGATGCTTATCTTCTTCTTTCTCCGTCTTCCATCTCTTTTTCTCTATCTCCTTTTCGCGCTCTATATCTCTCTTCCCCATGCTCTAGTTCTCGCTTTTCTACATATATCCACTTCTCTCTTTTCTCTCTCTCTCTCTCACTGGGTGGGCGTGGGCGTGGAAGTACTTATCTCTCTCTCTCTCTCTCACTCCCTCTCTCTCTCCCTCCCATTTTCTCTTTTCGCTCCCTGTCTCTATGTATTCCTCTTTCATTGCCTCTCTTTCTATTCCTCAACTGATCTCTGTCTATTGATCTAAGAATTTCTCCCTCAAGCTATCAAATTTGAGCTGTTTCCTTAACCTACCTTATATAGCTCATATACCCCTTAACACACTCTGAACAAGTATTTATTTATTTCACAATTTGACTGACATTTTGAGCACAAATTATGGAAATAATGAAACAAGCAATGAATGTTTCAACAAACTGTAGCGAATCGATGCGTTGATAAGCGAATCGACTTCCTCTCAGTGCATGCTCAGAGATCGATTACACAGAAAAGCAACATATATATATTTTAATAAAGAGCAAAACAAAGAAAATAAAAAATAAATTAATTAATAATATTATCAAATACTATAAAATTAATATTACTAATTTACATATCATTCAGACCTTCTGCACATTGAGCACAATGCCGCCCTGTGACTGCAGAAAGAAGCTCGTCTTATTCAGTTGCAGTGGTATTTCAGTTTCCTTGGCTGGCGAGAACTTGAAGTTCTTCAGCAGCACCGCCAGACCCACCAATGTCTGCATCTCGCCGAAGCGCAGGCCAATGCAGTTTCTTGGCCCGGCGCCGAAGCCCAGCCAAGCGGCTGAGTGACGCGCCTCGATGGCTTCGGGTGTGAAGCGATCGGGATCGAATTTTTCTGGTTCCGGATAAATATCCGGATCGTGGTGTATGGCATCAACCGGTATAACCACAGGCGTGCCAGCCTTAAGTACATAATTTGAGCCGGGAACGGGAAAGTCCTCGAGAGTTCTTCGTATCAAAATGGATGCAATGGAATATTTGCGAAGAGTTTCTATAAGATAAATGAAACAGCAGTTGATTATTATATTATTACAGAGCATCTCTGGTCTGGCTCACCCTGAACAATTTGCTTGATATACTTGAGTTCGCGCAGCGCCTCATAGTTGAGTTCCTTGTGCTTTTCGAACACCTGTTGCACCTCCTCTCGGGCCCGCTCCTGCACCCCGGGATGTGTGGCAAGCAAATGGAGGGAGAATCCCATTGTGCTCGAGCTAGTCTCAAAGCCACCCAGGAAGAAAACAAACGCCTGTGCCGCTAACTGATTGAAGGTCAAGCCGCCGTTAGGATCATTCCTCAGCTCCATCAACAGATTGAGAAAGTCCTTGCGTTGCACCTGGTTCTTATCCCGATAGTCCACGGCCTCGCGTACGACGCGCATATAGAAGTTACTCACATCGTCGGGCACCATTTTGATGTGTAGCCGCTTGGCCAGGTTGGGAAAGGTCTGCAGCAAGGCGAAGGCCAGCCGGCCGTGACGGCGCTGGGTAAACACCTTTTGGCCCAGGCGGCAAAACTCCACATTGGGATCGTTGAGGCTGTTGCAGTCCAGGCCAAAGGCGCAGCTGCCGATGATGTCCATGGTGAAGCGAGCGAGCAGATCCTTCACCTCCAAGGGTGATTCTTCGGCGTGCTCGAAGACCTCCACCTTCTCACGCACCACCTGCACAAATCGCTCGGAGATCTCAACCACCGTGGGCAGCATTTGATGCATCTTGAGCGAGGTGAATGTGGGCGTCAGTTTATTGCGCATCTCGCGCCACTCCTGGCCATCCAAATTGAACAGATGCGCCGATATGGGATCATCCTGTGCATTATAGTAGTTGCCACGATGTGAGAAGTTCTGGAACTCCTTCACCATCACCAGCTTCACCAGCTCCAAGTCCAGCAGCACTGCAGCGCCGCGCAGCGCGAAGTAGAAGCCTCCGAATGGCGCCTGACCCTTGTACTTCTCGTAGAAGCGGCGGAACGGCTCCAGCACCGTCGTCGTCTGACCCACGCTGCGTAGGTTGCCATAGAACCAAACGGGTTTCTCGTGCAACACCCCCTCGCGTGCCCAGTAGCTGTAGCTGCGGTGCAGCAAGACGCAGACCAGCGCCACCAAAGCGAACAGAAGTCCGAGCGTTAGCCACCAAAGCGACATGATCGACTGTTCGCAGTAGACTGAACTGATTGCTTCGATTCTTTCTCGCTCTCTATTTGAGTCTCTCTGTTTTCCTCTCTCTCTCTCTCTGTCTCTCTCTCTTCCCCCATTTCCATGTGCTAACTAGCTCAATCTACAGTGAGTGAAATTACGCTAATTTCATATTTTCCAGTTGACTAGCGCGGGCAACGCATACCTAAATCTATCCAAACAAAGGTATATGAGTGGGTATATATGTTTGTATGTATGTTTATTATACGATATATACACACTCTCTATCTCTCTGTATGTCGCTCTGTTTAATTAAAACTGTGATATGAGCTCGCTACAATGCAATTGAAGCTTCATTGTTTGAACTTGAACATGTTCTCTGATACCATATCATATCCCTCCCTCTCCGTCGTCCTCCCCCGCCATTTGACTTTTACTCTCTCGCAGCTAAGCTTTAGCTTAAAATTATATAAAACCTGTTGTAAATTATACTAAATATGCGTTTGTATATATCAAAGCAGGGGCGTAGCCTCCATATAATTTGTATTTGCGGGGGATATTATAAATAGTAAACATATAAACGCTAAATATTATGTATCCACATTTTCCTTACAATACTTTGGGGGAATAAAATATCATGTAATCTCATCAAAATATTTAGTAATAATTTCGATTGTCTCTATGTTAGACCCCCCTTTGATCTGCTCCACTGGCTTTAGATATCATGACTTTGCATTTCACTGGGCTAAGTATTTGTCAACAATATATACGGTTTCGTACTTTGTCGCCCAGACGCTAAATTGCTTAACCCACATTGGAAGCTGTGAGTTTAGCTAACGATAGCGAAATAATTAGCACTTTGTCGCTTATTGTCCGGTTATTTAATGGCTACGTCTCATAAGTCACTCATCCGGAGAAATGAGCTGCAGTCGCATGCGATGATTGAGACATTTGGAGTAACTCGCAATCGCATCGATGCGTCAACAACTGCCTGAAAGCTCATCGCATAAATAAAGCGTTAAAGCACGATCCGAGCCGAGGTGGGAGGGAAATGGGGTATCTTAAGAGCTGCTCGAGCTGCTCTATCGGAGCTCATAAATTCCAGACCACAAAGTGTCTCACTTAGCATGTCAAAACAGCCGACAGAGACCTGGTTCGAATATGGGCATTTCGATAAAGACGGAGTTGAGGGTTTCAGGTCTCACCTTAGCTCTCTCTCTTTCTCTTTCTCTCTAACTCGATTATTGCTTGAACGAACTGTAACGAGTCAAAGTGCTAATGAGCGCAGCTAAGAGAAATGCAATGTGAACAAAAAACAATAACATTTGCTTAGTTTTAGTTTATTGTCAGCCCATTGTGCATCTCGTGACACTCCTGACAATCCAAATTGAAGAAATGTGTCGATATGGCATCATCCTACGCTTTACAGTAGTTGCCAAGACGTAAGAAGTTCTGGAACTCCTTTACCAGCACCAGCTCAGAGGATAGAAACGGCAGAATGGCTCCAGCACTGTCCTCCTCTGACCCACTCTGCGCAGATTGCCATAGAACCAAACGGGTTTCTCGTGCAGCACCCCCTCTCCAGCCCAGTAGCTGCGTAGTGCAGTGCCAGCGAGTCGAACAGAAGTTCGCAGTCGGTGCTGCTGCTTACCTTGGGCTAAGTAGCTCAATCTAAGCTCATTTGATATGCTCCACTTGATTCGTGCTGTTAACTCATTCGAAAATTGATTGTATGAGCTCGAACCGCTCTATCAGAACTCGTAAATTCAAGACCACAAAGTGTCTCACTTAGCATGTCAAAACAAGCGACAGAACCCAGATTCGAATAGTCGCAGAGTTAGTTAATTTTAGCTATTGGAGAGCTAAGTTATGAGCCCATTCGAAGATCGAGCTCCACTCGATGCACAAACGAAATAAACATCTTAACTTATGGACTGGCTCGAGCTATGATCTCAATAATCTCAGCCGCTGCATGCATAAAATAAGCGAATTATGCCCAATTGAAGCTGACCGCTGTGATCCTCGCTTCAAGACTTTTCTGTATCTCTTTTGCTTTCTCATTACAAGATGCGGGTGAGGGTATTATGATTTTGTGTGGAAGTTTGTGACGTCAAGTTGAAGATTGTTCGAATATGAATGAATGATTGACATGAATACAACCTATAACAGATTTATAGGTACATAGTTAAAGCAAGTGAAGCATCTCAATTTTGGTGTCACATTGGAGCACAGTAATGCTATATATGTAGCATATTATATAATCTACTAAGCTTTGCTGATTATAAGTCAGGTATAGGATCTATTTTGTTGTTGATGCTTTAAATATATTAATTCATGCATAAAGTCTATTTTCGCTCAAATATATTGATGGACTCCAGTTCGTAAATTGAAATGGGAGTTTCCATTACCATTTTTGTTAAGGGTCAAGGGTGCTTTTCCTTTCATGTTTAGATGTTGTTTGGAGATCTAAAAAAATCATCTTGAGAGTCATATACATGGAAATCAAAGCTTTTCCAGCTTTCCTTTAAATTTTGTATTTCATTTACAGAAAATCCGTATTAAAATTTGAAAATATACTCTTTATAAAAATTTACGATTCTGCCTTAACTATTCTTTTAATTTCTTAGCTCCTAGTGTCCACCATCTATACAGGGCATTTGTTAGTCGGGTATCCTGTGTTTTTTGGTTTTCGTCTGTATTTTCGCTTGGTTTTTTGTGAATGTTCTGTGAAAATCGGTCTAAAGCCGGCCTGCAGCTATGGGCCAGCTCATAGCGGGCAAACATCAACGTTCCCAGCTAATTGAACCAGTAAATCGCCCAGAGAGAGAGAGAGAGAGAGAGAGAGAGAGAGAGAGAGAGAGAGAGAGAGAGAGAGAGGGAGAGAGAGGGAGCTACCAAGAGAACGTTAGTAAGCCTGACTCGAACTCTGCTCTGAACCTTCTCTCCACATTCGACTTCGACTCGTGTGTAATTTGTGCCTTTGTTTTCTGTGGCCTGCGGTGGCGCACTTTTCTGACATTAGTTTTCGATTTTCATTTTCTTTTTGTCGTTTTTGCTTTGTTGTTTGTTGCAAATGCAAATTGTGACCGAAAGTTCAATTTTCGAGTGCAGTGCGCTGGCATTTTGGGGGCGTGGCCATGCCCTGTGGAAGCGCAGCCAGCTGGACGTGACATTGCATTTGTCGAAAGAGTCAAAGGGAGCTAAATGAAAAAAAGAAAAAGCACGAGAACAACAAAAAATTGCAGGTGAACACAGGTCAGGTAGTATTAAAGTCGCCAGACAGAGAAGCTCAACTTGAACTTGATGTCTTACTAAGCAAATCTACAACAAGTTGAGGTCAAACTTCGCTAGATAATATCTCTCTCTTTCTCTCTCTCTCTCTCTCTTTCTCTCTATCTTAGTTCGGCCCTAAACTGCTCTCATTAGAGCTTTCACCTTTACACAGGCAACAAAAAATTAGTTCACTCAGCCATAAAATCTGGCTAAATAGAAATAGATTAGCCACAGGTTTGGCCCATTGGCCGCAGCGGAGTAAACAAAATATGAAATTCCAAATTAGATACGTATCCAAATGCTACCTGACAGCAGACAAATCTAACGGGGCAGTTGGCTAACAGCCATGGGAGAGAGAGAGAGAGAGGGAGAGGGAGACAGTCATATGTCCTGTGGCAGGAGCAAACATGGCAGACAATTAATAATACTTAAAAAGGCAACGTGCAAAACAACAACAACAGCGACTCACATGTGTGTGCTTAGGTGTGTGTGAGGGGGTGGTTATGCCCCTTTTTTCTTTGCTTCTTCTCTCCGGCCATATAATGGATAATAACATGCACATCAACACGGCACGCCTAAGCACAGGACTTAGCAGCGCCCGGATCGCTGAGGGGTTGCTGTTTGTTGGTAATGAATAATGTGCACTCACCTGGAAGTTGGCTTGAAATATGGCTACATTTTTTTGCTTTGTCGGTGCCTAGCGAAACAGAAAGAAAACAAACGGAAAATTACAAATTACCTAAAATTTTATTTATTTCGTTCGCTCACCCATTTTTGGGCCAGCTACCAAGTGGGTTCAATTATTCATTTTAAATTGAAATTAGGCGCGACGTTTTAATGCAGTTTTTTTATAGCACATATAGAAGACAGTAGCATATAAAAGTTGGCATTGGCTTCAGGGCCAGCTGCTGGCCAGTGGAGAGTTGAGGGCGTGGCGCTGGTGGCGAGGGCAACAGCTGTTGGCATTAGTTGCACTTTGGCAGCACGACGAAAGGACTCTGATAAGGTCAAGGGTCACACTCTGTGGCGGGTCAGCATTTAGTTTATTATTATCGGCCAAGCAGTGGGAGGTGCTAGGGGGTGGGCGGGCTATGAGTACATGTATAAGTGCTATATACATATGTTTCTACTATTTTATTCTATGATGTCCTTCGCTTAAGAATTTCAAACCTTGAAAGACCTTGAACTTTAGTTATGTATATGCAGGGCATGAAAAGCAAGACGTTAAATATCCAGAACAATTTTTAAAATATATATTTATATATCTTTATATTATAAATATAGACAATTTTATGAGACGTTCATATAGTGAGCAGATAAATTTAAAAAGAATAAATTAATAAAACAAAAAAAGGAATATTTACTGAACTTACGTTTTAATTTATATCAGACTAGCTGGCCCGGCAAACGTTGCATTGCCCTCTATATTATTTCTAGGTAAAAAATTGTTGAAAGCTATGTTGTTCAGGCTGGGATACACTGATAAATTTATTAATCGGATTTTCATTCAAACACTTTGTTGTAAACGACATTCTTCGTTTTTTGGTCGGGTGCAAGAACAAATAATGCAGATCGTTTGCCAACACGTGAGCATGCCACGTACAATTGACCATGAGAAAAACACGCATTTTCTAGATTGAGGCCACAAATAGTCAAAGATTGGCCCTGTGACTTGTTGACCGTCATGGCGAAGGCAAGACGAAGCGAGAATTGAATTCGTTTAAATTCAAAGGGCATATCTGTTGAGCTCATCGGAATCCTAGGAATAAGAACTTCCTCATCTTTAAATTTTCCTTTGAGTATCAACGCGTGAATCACATTGCTCATCAGTTTTCTTATCACCAAACGCGTTCCATTGCACAGTTTTGGTTGGTTTAAATTTCTAAGCATGCAAATCATGGAGAATTGCTCTTTTCATAGCTGTGTTCATTTCTTGACGCCGGTCAAGTTGTTCTTCCATATTGCCCATGAAGTATATTTGCAAGAATTTTTGCTGTGCATCTTCAATAGGTTGCAATGATCCAATGCGATGGCAAATCTGGCCTTGAATCTTTAAATTCAAAGCTATAGTTATAGTTATATTTACAAACACTATTTACAGAAATCTAACAAACTACATTATTCAAAATTTTTTTTTGGCAGTCATAGAAAATAAAATTTTTAACGTAAATTACCTTAAATATCCGTCTCCAATATTTTCCGCCCCAAATTATGTCATTTGGAAACAGGCATTGTATTTTTGAGTGTTCGCTAGAAAATGTCGTGATTCTAGTGTTTCGCCATAAAGCAGGGAACGCAATGGCTATGGTGACCGCTAATGGCAATGTCACTTTACCACTAAGGCAGCACAAACCGGGCGTTTCACCAGCAAACTTCAATGCGCCACAATGCTAGCAAACAACGTCCATTGGACCAATGCAAACTAAACGATTCAAGCTGTAATCAATGGTGCAATCATATCGAAACGCTGCTCGATTCAAATCAATCCTTGAACCATTTCTTATTGCCATTTCACGGGCTGCCTCTCTTTGAGAAGCACGAATTAAGGCCCTTCTTCCCTGGGTACTAACGCGGAGCCTTTCTCGGGCGATTTCTCGCTCTTCGTCAGATAATTGACTCGCGCTATTCCGTTGCCTAATTGCATTATGGGTCCGCCGGGAAAGATTAGATCTTCTAGGACGCGGCATTTTTATTAATAGTAATACTGCCCTCGCACAAAACCATATAAAACAATCGAGAAATATAAATATAAATAATTTACACAAATTTATGTTTGAGACAAACAAATACCTGAACTTTCGAGATATTTAGCTTTTGTAAAAGTCCAAAAATACAATTTTTAATAATTAACTTTTTTTTTTTAATTTCGAATTTTGAATTTTGAATTTTTTATTTATTTTTGATTGTTAGGTTTTAATCTTTTGATTTTTTTTTTAATTTTTGCAGATTTTTGATTTGAAATATTTATAAAGTTTAAAAGTCCGAAAATATAAAAAGCCAAAAATACACTTTTTAATAATTACCTTTTTTTTTTTAATTTCGAATTTTTAATTTTTTTATTTATTTTTTGAACAGTCAGGTTTTAATCTTTTGATTTTTTGCAGATTTTTGATTTGAAATATTTTTCCTTTTGATTTGAAATTTTTTTTTTTTTTTTTTTTTTTTTTTTTTTTTTTTTTTTTTTTTTTTTTGAATAGTCAGGTCTGCTCGAGGTCAGGAGACCGTAGACTGACTGACTACATTCGTTTATTTACTTCTACACTATTGTCAAAACTGTCACTGTTACCAAGCCTACTGGGTATAAAAAAAATTTGAACATTTGGGGAAAAAACCGCGTTTTTCAAGTATTCGGCAAATTTTTTCAGTATTTTTAAGACCCTATACTAAACTCGTTGCGGAGACAAATCCAACAAATCAAAAACCATGAAAATTGGTTCAGCCCAAATCAAGTTATAAGCAGTCTTCACTTTTACACAACTTTCTTTTATATATATAGATTTAAGTATTCTAAATAAATTTTTAAAAAAGTACTACGTTTTGTTTATAGTAAATAAATTTAAATATATTTTATTATTTAGATCATTAGATTATTTGTATATTTTTAATCTAAAATGTAATATTATATTTTTTATTTTGAAATTTAATTAAAAGTAAAATAGTTATTTCTATATTCAATATTAAGAATAAATGATATTTTTAATTTAAAAAAAAATTAGAAAAATGTATTAATTTTTTATATTTTATTAAATTGCTATTATTATTATTATTATTATTATTATTTTTTTTTTTTTTTTATTACTATTAAATTTTTTGAAATTATAAAAATAATAATTATAATTATTCTTTGTTTTATTATATCAAAGTATAATAGTATGTATATGTAAATTTTTGAAATATTTTAAGCATTCCGTTTTATTTTCTATTACTTATAACTTTTAATATTCAAAATATTAATATACAATATTATAATTCTTATATTTACAGGTAAATTCTGGTTACTTCTACCTCTGCTTTAAATGCTTACAACATGTAAGTTTTACAATTACTCGAAATATGCATATACCCATAGAAACCGCAAGTAAATAAATGATAATTAGAAGAGCTTCAAATACGCTGCAAATTCATAGGGGTAAAGGCAATCAGTGCAATTGAATGTGCAGAAATGTATGCAAATGTTGCCCTGGTTATGGCATTTGTATAAAGATATATCCGTATATATACATATATAGCTATAAGGGTTTGACTTTGACAGCGCTTTGATCTGCTGCCGACTGGTGTCAGTTGGAGCTGGAGCTGGAGCTGTTGCTGCAGCCAGATTCAATTTTCGCTAACCCATGGGAGTGGCAGCATATGCAAACGGCATTTTGTGGCTGCATCATTAACACACACAGAGAGCGTAAGAGAGAGAGAGAGTGGGGGAGAGCGAGAGTGAAAGGGAGATAGAGCTGGGGTTAAGGCAAGGGAATTGGCAGCTAAATAAACTGAGTTGGCAACGGCTTTCGGGCAAAACAATTACATTTCAATTTGCCTAATGTCAAAATCAGCCACCCCCAAAAATGCAGTCAACGGATTTTGTTGGAGGGAATGCCCTCAATGCCAAAACAATTATTAATTGAAAATTGTTGCAGAAATACAACAGACTGGAAAAAAAAACAGACAAAAGCAAAGCAAAAGGGCTACAAATATTTATGCATTTAACATTGCCAAATAAGAGAAACAAATATTTATGCGCAAATATTTGGCGGCTGCATTCGAAAATTCCCCAAACAATTCCCGTTCACCCGTTCGCCCGGTTTAGCTGCCGCTTTGTTGGCATTTATGAATTTCCATAATTTATGCGCACAGTGGGGCCTATTTCGGATGGGATCATGCGGATGGGCGAGCCATGCGAATCATAAATTTTAATTGAAAATTGCGGCAGAGCCAGCGACTACAATCGAAATACGCGCAATTAAATGCCAAACACACGCGAAATATGACATATGGTAATGGCAATACACACAACCACCCCCACCCACACCCTTAATTGATTCGGATTCGATTTGCATTCGCATTTCCAGCGGCATCAGCCAGTGAGAAAAAGCCGCGAGTTTACCAATGAAATATTCATAAACTTGTCAAGTGTTTGATTTGCTTTCCACTTTGTCGCCCGAAAAGCCGCATGGAATATGTCGAAAAAAAGAACAAAATATTTCAATCATCATGATGATGATCCAGAATGATTATGACGTTGTCCGCTTACGCAAATGTTTGGCTCAATTAACGCACCTTGTTGTATATGTGTTTTAATTGTTTCGTTTGTACAAAATTTTTGCCACCAATTGGCAACATTTTGCATTTTCCAATTTGCTTTTGTCGAAAAGTTCATTAATTGCATGTGGAAATCGGTGAGAATCGGCAGTATTTGTGCATTAACCATAGACCGATGAGCAATGAGAGATATTTTGTGGTCATTTAATTGGCGGTTGGTTAGTTTTTTTTTTTTTTTTTTTTTTTTTTTGAGCAGCTGAAAATAATTAACAAAATATGCAGTTTAATTGATAAAGCGACGAATTAGTTGAAAATCACATTTAGTTTAAAATACATATTTATTGTAGAAGTCTTTAATGCTTTTGATTTGGTAATCAATTATATAGTTGAAGTCGTTTGATTTGTTAAGCAATCATAATTTGAATTATTGTTTCTAAAGCAAGTAAATTATTAAGATTTATTTTATATGTTTATAGAATATATATTTTATAATTTCATTTGAGGAAAATACAAAATTAATTTATTGCATTACCATTTAAGATATTTGTCATATTATAAAATTTTTCTTATATTAATAAAATTATATAAACGAGGAAGAACGAAGTCAATTATAGCATATACATTTCCATTTCAACTAATTTTATTTTTTTCCTCATTTATATAAATTTATTATGAACAAAAATTTCTATAAATGAAGAAAAAACGAAATTAATTCTTGCATTGACATTCAAAATTTTTATTTTATTTTTATTTTATTCATATTTTAATTCTATAAATGAAGAAAAAATGAAATTAATTATTGCATTTACATTTCAAATTTGTATTTCATTTTTTTATTGTTCATAATTAGATTCTATAAATGAAACGAAAGTATTGATATTTAAAATTGTATTTTTTTTTTTTTTTTTATTATATACATATTATATAATTGTAAAAATAAAAAAAAAAAATTTTTAAAATATTGCAATATATATTTTTTTTGCTAATTAAATTCTTAATTATTGCATTGACATCTAAAATTTTCATTAAAATTTTCCATATTTTTTGTGTATTTAATTAAATTATATCAACTTTACAGCCGAAGGCCCCTGCTGCCAGCGCTTAGCCTTAAGTTAGAGTTAATTTTATATTAACTGTAACTTCTTAATAATAATAATAATATAAACTTTAAGAGAGAGCACTGATAGACCTGGTTATATGGACCTAGTTGTTATGTGTTAGTTGTTGCATGTTGTAAACATCATATATCTTTTGTATATACATATTATATATATTACATACACATTATATACCCATTATTTAAGCATTATGCTGATAAGCTCTGCCCACATCAGCTCTAAATACGCTCACTTGAAGAGCGTGTGAAATTGCTACAGTTAAAAAACAATTAAGTTGCTCAATAGACCTCGACTCTCATTTTCAGCTTAACTCATTATCTAACTAAAATCACTTGGGTCACCTTTCGCCTACAGCTATAGGAGATTAGATATTATTTTCCCAGCAGCTCTTCTAATCTATTTTCTATCAGCGGCAAACAAATATAAATACCAAGAGCAGCAGCAGCCACAGCACATTTTGATTGATGATTGACTAAGGTGCGGCGTCTCTCTCTCTCACTCTCACTCTCCTTCTGCCTCTCTCACTCACACAAACACTGATGGTAGTGCAAATATTAAATCGTAATTAAAGCAACTTGATGCTAAGAGTGAAAAGTATTTGCATTGCACTGAGCACAAAGAAGTAGAGAGAGAGGGAGGGAAGTACTATATAGCTCTGGAACTAATCACCGAAATCATCAATAAAACATCAAAGAGAAGATGCTGCTGCTGCTGCTGCCACTAGCTAATGGAGGATGAAGTCAAAGAAGGCTAACGGGTAACTAATTAACTGATGCTGCTGCAACACCAGATGAAGCAGAGACAGCAAACAAAGAGCTTGCCACCTGTTTTTTTTTATTTTTATTTTTTTATTTTCTGGCTTCATCACCGTCTTGACTCATTCAAAGTGAGCTTGGCTAATGGTCTTTAAAAGCGCATTTAAAACGCGTTTGCTGCGTGCGTGTGTCCAATTGGATGTTTTTCTCTTCCTTCCCTACTCCAGCTCCATCTTCAGCTGCTTCAACACATTTTCCTAATCACACATCGTCATCATTTTTTTTTGCAATCGATTAAATTCCATCCGTTGGCCTTTGCAGCTTGTTTGTTGGCCAAGTCCATAGAAATTTCATTCCTGCTCCATTTCGCCTTCTATTTGCCCAGCCAAAGTCAAAGTGACTTTTCACATTTTCCTTGGCTTCATTTAGGTCAAATTGAGGCGTATATTTTAATGCAGCAGTTAATCCTCCATTGAATGGAACATGCCTAGAGTATGAGTGATTGTGCTATGCCTTGTAAATAGTCTCTTTCTGTGCTTAGTTCAGCTGAAGTGCACATACTCTGCTTATTTCAGAATATTTAATATTTTTTTAATGAAAACTTTAAACTCCGACTTTGAAGTGGTTTAACATAAAATTTGTAAATATTTTCTTCTAAATTAAGTGTTGCTTAAAAAATTATTTTGTTTTAATTAATAAAAAATTGTTAAAACATAGGTATATATCAATATAAATTCTGAGTAGAATAGAGGTATTCATCATTATATATACATTCATCATAATATATACATTATATATACATATACATGTATCTATATATATAAAGCTCACTCAGAAACTGATATACAGGCTGTCATTAGCCTTAGCCTCAGCTAACCTCAGTCGCAGCAGCAACAACAATAACAACAATCGCCTGAAGCTTTAATTAAATTATGACTATGTTAATGTACCGTTACAAGGGCACATTACGCCTTCATCCAGCTACACGCTCCATTCCACTCACTCTCATATGGTCTAACTGTCGCTTTCCCATTGTCTCTCACCCTCTCTCTCTCTCTCTCTCTCTCTCTCTCTCTCTCTCTCTCTCTCTCTCTGTCTGCTTTGTTTTTTTGGTGCCAACTGGCAAGTTTAACACATTGCATGACGCAGCTCATCAGGACAACAATTACCCATGTGCCACGTCTCGTAGTGGGGCAAAGTGAACTGAATTTGTTGTTGCTTGTTGTTCTTTTAGTTTCTTTTAATGCCCTGTAAGCAGAAGCAAAACAAATGGGGTTTAACTGACGCAGTTAGGCATTTAAACATATGCGAAAACATAGTTAATATTTCGATTTTATATATATTTTAGTTAAATAAATATTTAATTCAAATTTATATTTAAATATATTAAAATTGAATTTCTGTGTTTAATTAAATTAAACTTTATATTTATTAAATTTGTTTAAATACATAAGTAGTATTAATTTATTTATCAATCAAATTATATTGAAAATATATTTAAATTAAATTCATGTAGAAATTTTTATTAAATGCACGTATATTATAATTTATAAAAATAAGTAATAATAATAATAATGTAATATATAGTAAGTAATAAATAATAAATGAAATATAATTAAATTAAATGCATGTATATAAATTAATAAAATGCACTTATATTTTTATTCATTTATTTATTATATTTATTTAGATTACATTTTATATTTACATATATATTTAAAAGAAATTCATTGATATTTTATTTAAATAAATAAATATGTATTTATATTGTATTTTATATTTTAGTTGAGTAAACACAAGGTATTTTCTATTTAATCACACATTATCAAATTTTCCTTAGTTGTTTTTTTCTCTTTCACATTTTTCGTTCTCCTTTTGCTTGCCTCCGTTATCTTCCGCTATCCTGTTTAATGCATGACGCTGACGTCGCTCGCTGCCATTTGGCGAAATGTAAATAAAGTAATTAAAGTAATAAAATTTGTTTTAATGTCGCGCTCATGAAAAAAGAGGCAGAGGAGTTGAGGGAGAGGAGGGTGCAGAGAGGCAGGTGGAGTGAGAGGGAAAGGGAGCGGGAGAGTGATAGCAGGCTATGCGTGCCGCCATCATTCTTTTGGGCCATCGCCTTGTAGTCACGTCAACGTCAACGTCAACGCCGCTGTCGCCACTGGCATTGACGTCGACGTCGCTGCTGGCGTTGCCGTCGGCGTCACAGCATAAAGGTGATAATTACGGTTATTTAATCATTTATTATGGCTACTTGGTGTGCTTTCGTTCACTGTTTCATTATCTGTCTGCTCTCTCGCTCACTCTCTCACATGCTGTCTCATTCCTTTTATGCAATTCTGTCGAATAATTTGTTTATGACACGAAATTGTCGCGTTTATCACGTACCTCGCCTCAGCCTTTTATTTGCATTGTTTTTCCATTGTTGACTTTGGTTTACCTGCGTTGTATTTCCTTTTATTTTATGCTGGCATTTTTACCTGCCGGCCACCTGTGTGTTTGTTGTTTTGAATTTTGCTAAATTTGTTTTTCGGGCACTTCCTAGTGGTAGTTTCACCCGCCCACCTTCCCACCGCCCTGCACCGCAGACACGAGAAATCAATTAGTTGTACTCTTTCATTTAGTAAACTTTTAATTTCTGCTCGATATTGAGGAAACGTTAATAATGGACGTTGGTTGCGTGAGCTTTAAAATGTGGAGACTGCAAATTGAAGTTAGCTAGATTGCAATGAAGCAAGTTAAGGTTCAGCAGATACCCTATGAAAAGACGTGTGTAGAAGAAAATGGAAAAAATTAAACTATCAAACGATAGAAAACTGAAAATGTTATCGAATTATTTTCCTTCTCTAGCTGTGGTTCAAGCTATCCATTCATAAAGACGCTAGAAAAGAAAGCCATCGATGCTCAAAGACTAGCCTAAGTATTCATATATGGTATATATCTAAAGACCGCTTTTATAATATGATTAATTACTTTATTCCAAAAAGTTTTTGATTCAAATATTAAAATTAGTTTTCCGGCTTCTCTTCATCTAGCTACAAGTATGATATCATGCAAATGCGTCCATGCCATGTATACCTGGGCGCCGCATCCTGCCAGCAGCTTCAATTCAAATAGAAAGTCTTCTTCTTCTAGCCCTGACAGATACTTCTCAAATGGCAGCCATAAAACTTGAATAGGCAGCCCCGGCTTAACGTTCGAGAGGCAGCCAAACATGCAAATTCAAGCGATGTATTGAACGAGCGAACGGGCCACAGCTGTTGGAACGTTGCACTTGGCTCGAGTGGGACAGAAAGAGAGAGGGAGTGAGTGATAGAGGGAGAGCTCGGAGAATGTGTATCGCACACGGCGTGTATCCCATGGCCATGCCCAATCCCGTTTAGCTCTGGCCGTATTTTTAATTCTCTTACCCTGGCGAAACGTGCAGAAAAATATACCAAAGAAACGGAGCGAACAATGGGGCAAAGCGGGCAAAGCGAGCTGCTGTACGATGTTCGGATATTCGGATGTTGTGCTGTGGCACATGGCTGAAAACCACACCTAAACACATTTGGCAATTAAGCCGAGAAGCAGGGGGCGGGATGACAGCAGTGGTGAGAGTACCCAGGGCCAGGGGACTTGGCCAGGACACTAAACAGGCTGGCAGTCAGGCAACCGCACGACAGGGCTCAGACACATGAGCTGGCTCGTTTGATATATGGCAGACATGAATGGAGCCAGCCAGCCAGGACACCAGTCAGACCAGCTCCTGCGCCAAGAGCAGAACACTGCCAGGAGTTGTTGCCATTGAAAAGAGAGAAAGAGAAAGATAGCGAGAGAGAGAGAGGGAGAGTGAAAAAAAAGTATGTTGTTTAGAAACTTGAAATGGGCGGCTGATAAAAATGGAGCTCAGGGACGCATAGAGCGTCGGGCTAGCCGGAACTGAGGACGAAACGTTGTTGCCCATCGCCGAACATGTTTAATGGCGTTATTTATGTAGGTGCCTCCACTACCAACACCAACATAAACACACACACACACACACACTCAAATGCCTATGGATGCAATTTGTCGAGTTTCGGCGTGGGTGGCCAAAAAAACAAAAAAACAAAAAAAAAATTATATGCCACTTGAACCTGAAAATTATTTACTTCTATGAACCGAATACGTAACGGAGCGCAAAGCAAAGGCCCCAAGGCGCAGACAGCAGGCAAAAAAAAACCGTGTGAGAGAGAAAGCGGAGTCAGAGAGTGAGATAGCGAGAGTGTACGCACGTACAGTGAGCGCAAAAAATGGCAACTATTTAATACGCGCTCAACATTTTGTCGGTATTTGTGTGTGTGAAGTTTTTATGCTCAATCAGAATGTGAAATGAGTATATAGGTTTTGTGGAATACTCATACGAGTGTAAAAATACCCGATGGAGTGAATGATCGACTATTCGATAGACCCACCTTCCATCCGTCTGTCAGTCAGCCCATTGGTCCGTCCGTTTGCCCGCTGCTGAAGCTTGGGGCTTAAAATTTGGAATATACACTCGGGCGTAAAGTCGTCTGTTAGGATTTTCGTAATACTTTCACTGAAGGCGTAGCAAATTCCCAAATACATATTTGGAATATTATTTAAGATGCTAGAGTATTAAATATATTTATAGCAGATATATTTAGTCTGAAAAAATATATATACCTTATAAATGCTATGGAGCTCTGCCCAAACTCCTGCCGTACGCCCTTACTCCCTTTTTTTTTTTTCTTGCACCCTGAACAAGTATTGTGCAGTCGGTAAAGCCTGACTGCGACATTTTTGCTTGTGTTTTTTCATTATGTACGCAGTGGAAATGAAAATGGGAAAAGCGGAAAATGGTTTGGCAAGCAGCGAAGTGTCCAGAGGTCCCTTGCGTGCCATTTAAATGAAGCTGTTTTTTGGGCTGCCAGAGACCGCACGTTCCCGCCCTAGCCCTCTCTCCCTCTCTGCCTCTCTGTCTCTATCTGCTCGTCCTCTCCCTCGCCCTCTCATCTTTTTATTGCCACTGTCTGGTATTTAATTCAATATTTCTTTTTATGCGTCTCTCCATTGGCATAGTTTCCATAGCAATGCAACGGAGTATTTTTAATTGAAATAATAATTGCATTTTCACTTTTTAGTTTTTTTTTTTTGTTGTCTATTCTTGACTGCTTGATAATTTCTTTGATTAGATTATAGCCTGTTTGTGTGCTAGACTTACACTTCTTATAATTAAAATTGTATAACATTTATGCCACAAATATTTCTTGGCACGTGTGCGGCGACTGGGGCCCACGCTGTCTAGACACAGGTCAACTCAATTGATTTGTCTGTGAGAAGAGCCAATGATTTTGTTATGACTGCTGACTGCTGTCTGCCCGCCAGAAAGGTGGCAACGCTGTGGCACCGAGTTAATGAACTAACAGAATGTCAGGCATCTTTCAGCTTTCGCTTTCCGTGCTTCTGGCTAGCGGAAATTCCATGAAACACTTGAAGTGAGGGGCAAAAACACTGAATGCAAATTGTCTTGCACCAATTCTGCGACTTCATTTTCAAGAAGGGGAGCCCAGCTCTTGAGCTCCCCCTTCCCAGCTGCTTGGCAGTTTTCTTACGCTGGCGCCGAGTCTTTCTCGCTCTCCCTCTCAATATGTGAGGGATAAATTATGAAACTTGGGGCGTTTCACTTGTTAAAACAAATTATAGGTTTGTTTTGATTATAGCAGTCACTCGCTCGCTCGCTCGCTTGATGCTGATGAGACATACATAGGTAGATTGGTGGGTAGGCAGACCCTGGTGCATAATAATATAAATTCATTTGCATATTTCATTAAATGGCATTTAGCTTACGGCCTGATATGCTCACTTTCCACAACAACTTTCTGATGACTTGGGGAGTTTTATTGTTTTTTGAGTGTGGGGGCGAAAGTTGTGAACTGACTTACATTTTGGGGGTGCTCACATTTCATTACATTTGTGGGCATATTTTGAGGTAAGCGAATATATTGTATGAAACTCAATTTGATGCAGTTTATTGTGGGTTTAAGGATATAAAGGGATTGTTATATAGAGGAATATGGGGATATATGGAGCTTGCGTAGGCTTAGAGGAAGTAAAGTCGAAGTTTGTAAAGGTTTATATTAAAATATATTTATATGTGCTCTAACTGACTTTAAATCGACTTATCTAAATCTACGTAAAGTCAATATATTTACTATTAGGGAGTGAAGCAATGAAAGAATGAAATGATGAAGCAATGAAATAATGAGCCACTGAAGTAACGAAGAAAATAAGAAATGAAACAATGATATAATCAAACTATGAAGCAATCACACAATGTGTCAAGAAAGTAAGGTAACAAGGAGAAAACTAAACAATGCATTAAGAAATGAATCGCTGAAGTAATGAATCAGTAAAGCAGTGCAGCAATGAAACGATGGGACAATGAATGAAAGAAGCAATGAAACAGTGCAGCAATGAAACAGTAAAGGAAAGAAGCTATGAAACAATGAATTAATGAAACAATGAAATAGTAGTCAATGAAACAGTGAGCGCAGAAAGCAATGAATCTGTAAAGCTTTGAAACGACGAAGTAATGAATGACTAAAACAATGATGCAATCAAGCAGGGTATCAAGAAAACTAGAAAAAGGAAAAGATAAGACAATACGTTAATGAAGCGAAGAATCAATAAAGCGATGGATCAGTAAAGCAGGCCAGCAATGAATCTATGAGACAATGAAAGAATGCAGCAATGAAGCAATGAAACAATGAGACAATAAAGTAATGAGGCAATGAAGCAATTAATCAGTTAAATAATGAATCAATGAAGCAATGAATCCATGCAATGAAGCAGCTCATGAAGCTATGTGGAATTTTCATTTTCAATTTCAAATTTTGCTGCTTTGCTATCTCATTCAACGATCTCAGCATTGCTCAAACTGATGCTTAAATCAACTTTACACAGTATACGTATTCATGTAAACTATCTGCCTATTTCCAGCTCTGATTGTCATTCCGTCTTATCCCTGATCTCTTTTAGAAAATTCTTTTAGAGATTCTCTATCAGGTTACATCCAAAGTAATTCCCAAGTAAAATACAAATACAAATATATAAAAATATATTCGATTTCATGTTGGTTAAATCACACTTGACTCTTCTCCCGATTGTCATTGTAATAAACACTTTCCATCTTCCATGCAATTGCCATTTTAATTGTCAGTCAACGACTTAATCTCGCTTGCATTAAGTGCATTAGCCGCGCATATGACCCATAATTGACTTTATAGAACGCCCTCGGCTGATGCGGATGAAACTCATTTCCTCAATGGACGACATTTAGTGGGCATTGATTGACACTTGTGCCACACTCAGCCAACCAGGCAGGCAGAGGAGCAATCCGATCTGTCTGTCAGACTCGGGCTGCCCACAAAAGTGTCAAACTGAAGTCGGATCAACAGCATTAAGCGTCATATTAAATGCAAACCCATTGAGCAGCAGCAGCCGAGAGCGAGCAGTTAGTCAGCGAACCAGAGACGACGACGACGACGACGACGACGACGACGACGACGACTCATTTAAACTCAAAATGTCAGATTATTAAAGTTCGATAAGACGGAAGAGCATCGAGCCGTGGGCCGTGCCAGAAGATGAGCATGAGAAGTTTTGATTCCAAGCGAGGAGTATAAAAAGAGAAAAGTGAAGGGGAGAAGGGGTAGTGTAGCGGTCTGAGGTGAGGGCGTCTCACTTTCTGCTTAGCTCAGATTTCGTTATGGCTATGCAGCTCAAAGATGATGTCGATTACAATGCCAATTTCAAGCCGTCTGACGCTGATGAGGATCATAAAAAATTACCAGCACGTAGACTTGGCTGAGATTTCCTCAAAATGATAAATCACATATACATATGCCGAACTGGCTTCACACACTCCCTTAAATATATATTATTGTATTAAAGGCTAAAGGCTGACTGGGCTGGGCTAGCTGAACAACAGGTGAAAGCCTTTCACCTGTCATGTGTGAGCGCAACTAGCTAAAGAGGTTGAAGAAGAAGAAAAAGAAACAAAATGCATATCAATCAAGGCAATTACAGTCCGTGACGCCTTTATAGCCCGAAACACTAAACTTAATATAAATGCAAATTCAAATCGGAAAATCTCGAAATCGATGCGTACCAAATTCAAAATGAAATGAAACGAATCGCCAGCCTTGCCTTTCCATCCAAATAAATAAAGTTTGAAAAGAAACTAAGAAAATATGCGCACAAATCATTTGCTTTGCCTTTCCCAGTGGTTCGAATGGAGCTCTGAGTGCATTCATGATTTTAAGATAGTTTTCTTTTTTTTTATTTTCTTTGGCCAGCAGGTAAAATTGGCTTAAAAGCAAGAGCTATGCTATGCGATCAATATAAATGGGTACAGTAATGCCTGCCATGAGAGGAACTGGAATATTAAAAAGAGTTTTTATAGTTCAAAATTGAAATAGATGTTAATAAAAAGAAATAAATGTAAAAATAAAAAAATAAAAAATAAATAATTTAAATAAATTAAAAAAAAAATGTAATAATATTTAAAAGTAATATTAAAAAAAATATAAACATTAAACAAATAACACAAAATACAATACAAATAAATAAATAATAATAAATAAATAAAACAAAATAAAAATATGTTAAATAAAATAAAATATAAATAAAGTTAGTTTAAAAAAAAAATTAAATTAAATTAAATTGAATAAAACAAATTAAAAAATAATTTTTTTAATAATATTTTTTAAAATAATTTCTAAATATTGTAATAAAACAAACTTATTTATTTTTTGGCTATAAAGACGAAAGCCAACACTAGATTCCCTCTAAATCTCGGTTTCAGTCTTTCTAGCTGACTTCACTGTGGCTGGCGCATCAAATACATCTGATTATGCCGCCCGCCACTTGGCCAACATTGTCTTGCCTCTGCCGCCGCCTCCTGCCCAGTTGCGTTGCTGTTCCATCTTAAGCGGCTTCAGCTTATGGCTTTGGCTATGCTTTTGGGGCTTTGCCTGGGCTTTTTTGAGTTTGTTAGTGTTTCTTTATGATTTTATAAGCAGCTTCGGCCCCATAGAAAAAAGGCAACGGCCGGGCATCGTTAACGTTGCCTGTCGATCAAAATGCAATCAAAATTGTGCGGGCTCCAACTCCAACACCGACTCCATCTTGGATTCGGATTCGGACTTGATCTGAGGCTTTGTTTGATTGTCTGTTTGGTCACAATAGTTTTTGGGACTCGTAAAGATTTCTATCGGCGGCCTTTTACACTCTCGGTTGCCCCGGTTTTGGCCTTTATTATTTATGGCAAGTGTCTCCGTCCCTCTCTCTTGGAGATTGACGAGAGTAATTGATTTTTTTACTGTTTACAGTTGGCTGCGGTTTGAGTTGTTAGCTTGGTTAACTGCAGACATATATAAGATTTGTAGATAAGTGAACTATATGAAGAAAAAGTTGTCATCAGTTATAGAACTTTATTTATGTGCAGAGCTTGTCTCGGTTTCATTTAAATAAAGCTCATTAAGAATTCAATGGCGAATAAATAATAAAAAAAGCAAACTAAAAAACGATATAATCCAATTAATCCTTAAACGTTTTTTTAAAAGCATATAATTTAAGCACACACCGACAACAATAACAACAACAACGACAACAATGACAACGGCAACGTTAAAGCTAAAGGCAACCGAAAAACAACACACCCAAAAGACAGGCAACAACGACAACAACGACAACAAGAGCACGACAAACAATGCCAAATTCGAAATGGGTTTTCAGAGCATCTTTAGGCACGGTCTCTCGGTATACCTAACTCACTCTCCCCCCTCACTCTCTCACACTGCCACCACACAGCTGCAACTCCAACGCAGCCGCCTTTGGATCTTTTGGCTGCTGATCTCGATCAGAGAGCGCGCATGCGGCCCGGCCAGGCGAGGAAGGTGCGTGAACAATGGCAACAATCGAACATAATTAGGCTTAAGTGCTGGCGGTAAAAAGCAGCGAACAAGAGAGAGAGAGAAAGGGTAGGGCCAAGGGGCTGAGCGTGCAACTGGAGGCGGCAGGCAGCATTCATATACATAAATAAAGCAACGCAAATAAATTGTTGCGAATTTTTATAATTAATTGCATTGTCGTTGGGCTCATTATGATGCCGATCATGATGATCAACATGATGATGCAGTGCCGCAGTTATGGCGACAGTAGGCGAGGCAAATTATGGTAGCCACTGTAGCTCTGAGTTTGTGTGCATTAAAAGCGCATTAACAAATCCTCTAATCAGCGCCGGCAAATCAACGACTCTCACTGTGTGTGTGTGTGTTTGCCTGTGTGTTTGTGTGTGGGTGTGTGAGCGACTTTCCGGCCCATCCAAGTCCCTGTCTGTTATGAGCGACCAACGCCCCCTGCGGCTACGCCCCTTAGCTGACTCGTGCTCAGTTTCCGTTGTGAGTTTTTTGTTTGTTTTATTTGCAACCGTTGAAGCTTCAACTAGTTGTGGTTATTGTTATTGTTGGATATCGCGCTGTGTGAACCGTTTATGGAGGGGCTTACAATATAATACACTGCTAGAAATTATGCTAATAACTAAAGTTTTGGCTTCATAAAATGTGCTGAGGACTTATGGAAATTTATGTTAAGTCGAACGAACTTAAATTTATTTTAGTTAATTTGATTTTTTTTATATAAATATTAATTTTTTTTTTAATATTGATATATATTTATATATTATTTTTTATTATATTTTATTTTATTTTAGCTTAGAAAAAATATATATCTTTTATTTATTTATAAATTTTTTTTTTTGTATTTTTATATTTTTTATGAAATTAGAGTCTGTTTTATTTTAGGATTTTTTTTGTAAAGTTAGAAGAATTTATATTTGTTTTATTATTATTAAGAAAAATTTTGTTGTCATATTTAATATATAGTTTATGAATATTTTAACTAAACATCTATTTTTATTTATTTGTTATTTGTACATTTATTTGTTATTGTACATATTTAAACTTTTAAATAATTTTGATTTTTTAATCAACTTTTTAGTATTTTTTATTTTTATATTTATTTTATTTTATTTTATTTTATTTTATTTATTTTTTTTTTTTTTGTATTTATGAATATATAATATTTTTGTTATATAATTATTAATTTTATTAATTTTCACATATTTATTATGAATTTTTAACATATATAAATTATATATACACCACCATAATTATAAATTTCTAAACTTTTCTACTCTCATAATTATCACACTAAATTATGCACGCCTTTAGCTATATGCATACATATATTTGTGTACATAATGCCACATCTTTCTCTCTGTGTAACGCCTCGTTTTCAATTTACGAGTCGGCATATCTTGGGAGTCAAGTCAGCGTGCCCAGTCAGGCTATCTATTAATAAACCATAATAATTTATTGATTTCCCTTTAAAGTCGCCATTGACCCAACTAATCTACACGGCATTATCGCAAGGCAGCCCAAGCGAAAGCCGGCAAAAGGAACTAGATCTGCGTCTTGGGTCTATGGGCGCAAACGAGAAAGTCAAAGTCAAAGGCAGAAGGGAGAGAGTGGGCGTGGGAGTGGGAGTGGCAGCAGTTGAGCATGCTTAACAAACTATTGTTTAGTCTCCAAGACTCCAGTCTCGATTCTCGAGTCTCGTGCTGCTCGTGCTCGTGGCCTATGGCCGAGGCAACCTTTTGTGGTTCGACTTTGCCACCTATTGACATGAAGAGGGACAGGCAAAGAGTGAGAGAGAGAGGGAGACATTTGGATTGGACGATTGGGCCTGCTCTCATTATACGAAATATATTTAGCTTCTGCTTGGCTGCCTCGATTCGCTACGCTGCTCTGTCAGCTTGAGTTCGGGGAATATTTACTACATATATTAATAAATAATAGCTATTTTGTAGCTTCAACTTGAATTAATGCTCAAATCTGCACTTGGCTCAGCAGCTCAGCTGCTATGTATGTGTAGAGCATCGCTTTGTCGTTCAGGCTCAACTATTTATTTCATTCTGAATTGTTTCGCTCACTCGACTTTGGGCCGTCGTTTGCCGTGTTTGGCTCAGTTTCTTGCCTGAGCGCATTTCTGCCGTCAAAGGCATCCTTTGAAGTTAATCGTATGTTGTGCTAGAAAAATTACACACACACACACATGGGTATATATTGGAGTATATATATATATGTATGTATATATAGACATCCATAGCTTCCTGCTTCACTCCTGTTACACGCTCGAATCGTTAACATATAATTGTGTTTTAGCATTTAACTTTGGCTCCTTTCTGACTCTGTCGCAGCTGTCGGCTGTCCGCTGCCTGTTGTCGGCTGTCGGTTGTCGGTTGTTGGCTGTTGGCTTGTTGGGTTTGTTTGCCCATTTTGGCTTGGAGCGCTCCACTTTGACTTCATTTCGCTGTTCAGCCAGCTTCGTTTGCTATTTACTGGTAGTCCGCTTAGCTAGCTAGCTAGCTCTTGGCCCCATTGTCTACCTAATTTTCTGCTGCTTAAGCCATCGACTTTGGCATGCTGCCTGCCAAAGCGCCAACCGAATGCATTTTCTTATTAATTTTTGTAATCCATTTGCCCAAAATAGGTAAAGCCCAGAGGGCAAAAGACTTAGCAGGAGCAGCAGCAGCAGCAGCAGCCGCAGCATCCACTGAATGTGAATTTGGCATGTGAAGTCTGTTAAACTTGGCAAGAGATTAGCCAAAAGCATAGCTTGCAAAAAACTGTTAACACTTTTTCGTTGTCTGCAAAAAAGTGTCTTTCAGTGACACAGGCAAAAAATACTCAGACAGAAAGTGTTTTTGTCGCGTCTGGCTTAGCTCTCTCGCGCTCTGAGGGAGATAGTTGTTTCTGTTTTCGTTTCCTCAAGTCAAACACTGATCGTTTGCTTGAGTTAAATGAAGTAACGGTAAGTTGCGTTTGTATGGGTAATCACGCGCGATTGCTGCGTTCTTTTTGTATGTATTTATGCGTGTATTTACATGCACACGAAGGCAAAAACATTTTCTGCTGAGTTTGTTAGTCAAAGTGTTTCTTGCTGAGAGCTTTGTGTGAGAGAAAATCGTGTTAGTTTTACGCGACACTCATGTGAGTGCGTCACACGAATGAGTCATCGCACTGCGTCTGAGCGAAACAGATGCTGAAGAAAAACAGAGAGTGACGCTCAGAGAGAGACGTGTCTACACAATTTTTTTTGAGTATGATGCGAGAAAGAGAATAAACGAAAAAACGCTCAACTCTCATTTGCAAGCTCTGGCCAAAAGTGAACTACAAAAGAGTTCAAGAGGGAGAGGAATGGCGGGAGACAGAGAGAGACAGAGAAATTCCAGTAAAGAGCTTACATATGTAATACATGGAATGTGAACTGTAGTTGGTTTATTATCCAAGGTATTTTATGAATATGCTCATATTGATTCATATGGCCAGCATATTTGATTAAATTCCTGCTAATATGTATGAAGGCTGCAAATATTTTGCCTTAAATTAAGCTTGAGCTTACTAAATTTGCAAACTTCTCAGGCAGAATGGGTGAATTGTCAGAAATAAAAAAACAATTAAATAACTAAATAAAAAAAAAATAATAATAAATAAATAAAAACAATAATAATATAAAAGATATAATAATGAACTATATTTATTAATATTTATTTATTTTTATTATTATTTATTTATATATTTTTTGCTTTAATATAAATAATAAATAGAAATCTTCTTCGTTCTTCGCTGTTTTTGGCATCAATTTATTATTTGAGAAGTTTCATTTGAGTTTTTTTTTTTTTTTTCTAAATGACAAATTGATTTATTATTACTCAATATTATTATTATTATTATTAAAATTAATTTTAATATAGTATTATTATATATAATATGCAAATTTAATAAAAATATTAATATTATTATTTTATTATTATTATTATTATTATTATTATTATTATTATTATTATTATTATTATTATTATTATTATTCTTGTTTTGTTTGCTTTTATTATTATTATATTAGTTTATTTTTATATAGCAATAATGAAGAAATAAGTTTAAGCTCTATTGATTAATATACTCAAAATTTGGAGTAGACCAACTGCAGGCAGTTATTTTTGGACTCTACTAAATCTATGATATTATCAGCTGCTTCTCTTAAGCTTCTTCTCCTCTCTTCTCAGTCAGTTAATAAGAATTATTCTCAACTTCCCTTTCCCCATGGTTAACTTAATAGTCTTCAAAAGCAAATACTCTAATAATAGGGTCTTTTACTATATAGAATTTGTACCGCACTCACACCTAACCGCACCCACATTTTACACTCTGCACACTGCTCACACACACATTCTTACACGACCGCAGCTGCTGCCGCAACAACAAAAACGAGAACATTTTGGCAACAGCCACCGCGACAGCCTGCAGGTAATTTATCTAATAAAATTATTATTACCATATATTACAATAAATGAGGCTTAATAAGTATGCCACAAGATTTCTGCCTCACAATACTTTCACTCGTTGCCACCGGCAGAGCAGAGAAAAATGAAGAAGAAGAAGATAAAACAACACACAACATCTATTCTCCAAGGAGCTGGCAAAGACACGAGACGCTGTCGCCGTCGCCGTTGCCGCAAATTGCGTGTGGCACGTGACCGGAGAAAATGTCGTCGAGTATGGCGAGAAAAGCCGCACGAATGTCGCCCGAGTCTCGCCAAAAATAGCTAAACAATTTGAGAAGATGTCGCGCAAATTTAAATTGTCGATGGCGGCGACGCATTTTAAATGCAGAAAAGGGGGCGGCATACAACCAGCAGACACGCCCCCTCCCAATGACAATATGCTTGCAACATGAGAAAACGAATTGTGCTGAAATCAATGGAGGGCATTGAAGAAAATATGTTAGATTTGAGACGAAGTTTGAATATAAACTGAAGTGGAAATGGGTGAAGGCAAGAGAGACAGAGGGAGTGAGAGATAGAGAAGAGTTACGAGTGGAATAAAATTAACTGAAAGTAGTTAAAGGAAGCATATGAAATTAGAATTTATCTAAGCAGTTGAATTTAGCTGAAATGGAGAATGTAAAGAAATGACTTGAAATTGGTTGCATTAGTGCTCAAATGAAGAGGGAGAGAGAGAGAGAGTGAGAAGAGAGAGATGGAGATACAGAATGGAATGACTGTTTTGTTAATAAAATGTGACATAGAAAGGGATCGTGTATGAGCCGAAATGAAGAGTAAAGTTGATAATATTAGAAAGACCGAATCAGAGTGAGAAAGAGATAAATAATGAGGATAATAAATTGATAAGTAGTGAAATAGCAAGAGTGAACAACATATACTGCGGGAAAAGTATAGGAAGACAAAAGGTAGAAGGTAGAGAGGCAGAGAGATGGAGGTTGAGCGAGAGAGAGTAAGAGAGACAGAGAGAAAGAAAGTGAGATCAGCAGAGAGAGAGAGGGCGATATGCATCTATTTAAACATAACAGATAGAATATGAAGTGAAAGAGATACACATAAGAATAACATAATAGAGATTTGCTAAAGAAGAGAGACAGTGAGAGGTAGAGTAAATGATATCTGAGAGCTGCACAAGAAATAGCATCGATAGAGTTCACAACTACAAACAAATTTGGGCCAAGTTACTTTCAGTTAAAAAAGAAAAAGAGATCTAATTGTTGATCAATCGATTGTAGCCGAGCAATTTAGCCCTTTTCTTTAATATGACTCGCCGCACAGCAGCAATAGCTCATCAGGCGCTGGAGTTGCGTTTGGGGCAACCTTAACTCAACTGGCCTACAAATTGCTTCATTTGTTCAAGTGGCTGCAACCCAAACAAATGGCCGCAACATCAAGAACTAAACCCAACAAATTCTCGTATTCATGTTGAGTTTAATGCAACAACAACAGAAGCTGAGTGGAGGAAGAGAGAGAGGGAGAAGAGTATTGACTGTGTGCTCGAGAGAGAAAGAGAGAGAGAAGTTGGACGACAATTGAAATGGCGCTTAATTTTTTATGGGCATCGCAAACACTCAAGTCAAACAGGCAAACAGGACGCAAGTATCCTTGACAGGCTAAGGAGAGGTGGCCCCAAATGGTTGGGTTTTGTTTTTGTGTGGGTGTTATGCTCGAATTTCCTTCTAACCGCAACAATTTTGTGGTTTGTAAAACTTTTCCCCGGCTGCGTGTTGTTTTCCCGTTTTTATTCGTTTTTCTTTCGATTTTTTTCTCGTTTTTTTTTTTTTTTTTTTTTTTTTTTTTTTTTTTTTTTTGGGCTTTTCAACTTGTTTTGTTTGCTGAGCCTATGCGTGGCCTCACTTGTTTTCCATTATTTTGTTTGCATTTGAATTGAAAATTAGTATTTGGGCACTTTACCATCGGCCGTCTGCTAATTTATCATGCAACTTTTCCTTTTCCTTATTCTTTTTTGTTTGGGGAAGCTTTTGCTGCTTCCTTGTTGGCTTTCGCTCAAGTGTTTATTTAGGCTACGGTTCGAGTTCTTAAATTGAGCTGCCGTAATTTTATTTATGACATGTTTGATTGGATTCCTTGAGCATTGCGCTGGCAGTACGAACTACTACAAATACAAATAGTCGCAGCACGTGTGCCGAGAGCGAAATGCCAAACAAATTGTATTGCTGCATGCCGCTTAGTGGCGGCTTTACTTTTATTTATGCTGCCACATGACTCAATTGCAGCCACTTACCCCATTTGGGCTACTTTACAATGTAATAAACTGGCGGCAAATGGAGAGAACGGGCCAAGCCAGCGCCGGCAACACGTTGGCAGTGACAAAGGTAGACGCCAGCCAAGCAGCCAGCGAGGGGCCCAGCACAGACGTAGGTGGCTACAGGAAGGAGCTGAAGCTGTGTAGCTATGCAGACGGCGGCGTTGCCAACTAATGAGTTCCTAATTTAAATAAATTTCTAGTCATAAATTAAAATATGTGAGACACATGAAGCAAACGCAACGCAACGCAACGCAACAAAAGGGGGCGCCGCCAACTACAGCATGTGGTTGACAGACAGATTTGCGAGAGGTCGGTGGAGGAGGTAGAGGGGGAGACGGAGGTGGGGGTGGGGACAGAGTCGAGAGAAAATGGCGAACATTATTTGCTTGGCAGCAGACGCAGAACTAAAATGTGCGAAATTATTTAACTTTTCCGGCGAAAAATTTCCATATTTATGCTTTTTTTTTTGGCAGTTGCAGAGGGAAATTTTATATTTAAAGCTGTAAACTGCTGTGCCCTAAGAACTTGAAGTATTTGTGCTTAAAGCTGAGATAAGGGTGAATATTTATTAAAGTGTTAGTACATGCATATAATAAGGTAAGCAGTATATAAAGTTTTTGTATAGAAATTATGCTGGGATAAGGCTGAATTTTAATGAAATAATAATAATCGGTAGCAAATTTTATATAATATAATAAAGGTTCTATATAGAATTTTTATTGCAATATTATTTTGCATTATAATAATAATAATTTTTGTAATATATATACAACGTATTGTATATAAAAAAAAGTGCTAAATGTTGAAATTAATTTTTAAAATATTATTTTCAATGCTACTTTTAATTTAAAAATTTTTTTTTATTTTTCAAGTCTAAAAAACTTAAAAAAAAAAAAAAAAAAATATATATATATATATATATATATATATATATATATATGTATATATAAGCTCTATATTTATAAAGTAATTTGTTGTCCATGAATTACTTTAATTCTATAATTATTTTCATTTACTATTTAATATTAAAAATAAAAAAAAATAAAAAAAAATATATATATATATATATATATATATTTATATTCAGTAATTCATGGACAACAAATTACTTTATAAATATGGAGCTTAGACTATTAATGACTATTAATGGTAAAAAAAAAATAACTAAAATGGAATATTTTGATTATTTTAAGAAAGCATTAAAAAAAAAACCGGAAAAGAAAATATCTAAAGAAATCTCTCCCGCAACTCTTTCTAAAACAAAGCACGTCAACTATTTTACTTTCCTTAAACTTACTCTGTCTCCATTATATACTACTCGCCGTTCAATCAAACTAACTAAAATAAAATTGATTTTGATCTCCCCTCCGCCCCCCTTTGTTCAATTTGCAAATGTGAATTCAGTTCTTTTGCGCAATGCTCATTCATTATCTGCAGTCAATCGGGGAATGGCCAAAAGTATTTACAAATTTTACGGCTGTCGCGCTGCATCAGGCGCATCATCATCATCATCGTCATCATCATCTTCATCATCGCCGTCAGCAGTTACCCTTTTCTTTTATGACTCGCCACACAATTGTCTAACCACATAAATCAGTTTCTAGCCAGGGCTCTACGCTAAATGCCGTGGACAGTCTGAAATATACAAGGCAGTCGGCAAACTAGCTACGTGAGCAAAAAAAAAAAAAAAAAAAAAAAATGAAATAAAAAGAAGGAAGAAGAAAAACTTGGCGCATACCAAAAGTCAATGAGGCATTCAACGATCGATCCGCAAAGGCGGCCGTTAGCCAATGGCCAGTGGCCGGTGGCCAATGAGCAATGGACTTAACTTTTGGCTGGTAGATGCCGAGATGCTATCCCAAAGATGGGCAACGTCTCTCTCGGTTCACGTCTCGGCATTTTCGCTACGCCGCATTTTTAGCCAATTTAAAGTCTAATTTAAGCAGCGCATTTGTAACGCACGTAAGGAGCAGCCGCAGCCGCAGCAGCAGCACCAGCAGCAGGAGGAGAAAGAGGTGCAGAAGCACGGGGTAGAGCATCGAGTAGTAAAGGATTGATCTGACTGGATAATTTTGAGCACGTACGCATATAAATTTCATCAAAATTCCAATGAAATATACGCAGACCGTTTAAATACGACAATGCACATACTCTTTTTTCTGTTTCTCTTGCTTTCAAAGGACACAAAAGGCAAACAATAACAACAACGACAAAGTTCATATTAAATTATGGAATTTTTTTTTTTTTTTTTTCGCAAAGGGAATTTTGGTCGATGCGCAGTTTTCATTTTCCACTTGTTGTTAGTCGACGGCCGCATAATAAACATGTTTATTAGCATTTTTGCCAGAGCAACAATAAATTAGGCGGCAGACAACTTGCAACATGTTGTTGCACGCAGCAATCAGCCCGAAAAATGAAAAATTCAGCATGCAATAAATATTCCTTTTTGGCTGCACTGAAAATAATTAAGCAAAAAATAATTGATAAAGAGTTGGGAGGAAATAAAAAGTGAGCTCTTAGTTAATACTGAATGTAAAATACACTCTCTTTTATATAATGTAATTCTTATAAATAAATAAATCAAGAATTTAGCCGATATATTATAGTTTGATTTGATACATAAATTATCTAAAAGAAATTAAATAATTAATTTTAATAAATGCATAACCAATTGACGAATGTTAAATCGATTTTTGGTAGCTATTTTTGTGAACAGCTAAAAATATAAAATATAAAATACAAAATATAAAAAATAAACTATAAAAAAATATATAAAACACAAAAAAAAAATAAAATAAAAAATTTACAATATTAAAAATTAAATATAACTAAATATAAAAACAAATATAAATTTTAATAAATTAATATTTAAAAAAAAAAACAGAAATTTAATAAATGTAATAAAACTAAATAAAAATTATTTTAAAAAGTAAATAAAACACAACTAGAAATAAAACAAATAGAATATAAGAAATAAATAAAATACAAAAATATATACATATATTAAGCAAAAAAATATATATTTTTTAAATTAATAAATGAGGTGTTCACTTTAATATTAATATCAATTTGTTTTTTAAATAAATGTTTTGCGCATCTTATTGTTGGGCAATATTCAGTCGTACTACTATATATTCAGTAAAGAGCAATTCCCTTTAAACAATGCAAAATTAATTAAAAGCAAGAAAGGAAGAGAGAGCGAGAGAGAGAGGGGAAGAACAACTGCCCAACTCAGTTGCAGTTCATTAAGATGCGTTGAAATATGTGAGATCGTTGGCATCTTCTGAGTGCATCTCGTGTGCTTTGCATTAATTTCACATGCAATTTACGCTGATTTATTTGATTTGCAAGCTGAATGCAGCATGTTGCAATGTCCAATGTGCAATGGCTGTGGCAGTGGCAGTGGCAGCGGCGGTGGCGATGGTGGTGGCAGCGCGGCATGTTTGTCACTCGCCCCGGTTACTAAATTGGCCGGGGGCAGTCAAGAAAAGAAAAAAAAAACAGAAACTTGAAACAAAGCAAAGCAAAGCAAAACCCTTGGCAGACGTCAATGGTGCCGTTCGATTTGATCGATTTGTGTTGATTGCCTGTCAGTTGTTTGGCTGGCCAATACAATGGCTTCTGGGCAGCAGCAGCAGCAGGGGGAGCAACTGCAGCGGCCACAGCTTGTTAGGTGTCAAGCGATGCAGTCAAGTGTTAAATATATGTACCCACAACACACATACACACACACACACACATACAGAGAGACGCGCATGTAGATGCGCTGAATTTACGTTAACTAAAAGTGCATAAAACCTCAGCTGAGCTCAGTTCAGCACAGCTCAAAGTCCTGCCTGTCAGTCACTCACCCATTCACTCACTCACTCACTCTCTCACTCACTCATGCGGCTGGACTTTAAGTGAGGATAGCGAATGTATTGATGTGGGCTGCATTTGAAGTCTCCAGCGTCTCAGAGGCTCTGGGTTTATCTTTTGTTCAGCGTATGCATATGTAATGGAGCGAGAGGAGACGGTGCTGCTGCCGCTACTCCTGCTGACTCTTTGATTGGCTTTCTTGAAATCCACACTTCAAGTGTTGAAAATTTAATGTGCGTGTGTCTATGTGTGCGTGTGTGTGTGTCAGGGATGAGTCGCATTTGTAGTGTTGATTTAAACGCCTCTCGTTTCAGCGCTCTTTATACCCTGAACCCATTTTCAATGGGAAATCAGGGTATAATGGTTTTGTTGAAATGTATGTAACAGGCAGAAGGAGGCGTGGCAGACCCCACAAAGTATATATATTCTTGATCAAGGCGACGAGCTGAGTTGATTTGGCCCTGTCCGTCTGTCTGTCCGTCTGTCCGTCTGTCCGTCTGTCCGTCCGTCCGTCTGTCCGTCTGTCCGTATGTATGAACGCGTCGATTTCAGAAGATATAAGAGCTAGAGACTTCAAATTTTTTTTCAAATGTCCGTAATTACAGCGCGCATATCAAGTTTATCATTAAAAATCGATAACTCATCCCGATCTTTTTTTATCGATAAAAAACCTTATCGAAAACCATTTATAAAATTATATCTTCTACACCTTTATTGCTAGAGTCTCCAAATTTTTAATGTATGCTTACATGCAATTTATACAATTTCGGTTTTTGTTAAAATGTACCCCCACCTCAAAATTCACCCCCTCACCCTCACTTTTGTAAAAAGCGTATTTCAAATACAAGAGACTTGTGCTTTGGCAATTACATGCATATTCATGTTATAATCATAATCTAAAAGTTTCATGAAGATCGTACGTCCATAAAAAAAGTTATTAAACAATTAAGTATCATAGTAAGCGCACACTGCAGCCCATGCGTGTTTATGCGTGGGTGCTTATGTGTGTATGTGTTTGTGTATGTGTTTGTGTATGTGTATGTGTGTGTGTATGTGAGTGTGTGTATGCGTTTGTGTCTGTATGCGTGCGTGTGTATGTATGCCTGTGTGTGCGTACGTGCGTGTGGGTGTGCGTGTTTCTTGTGTAAGCTGAAAGACGCGAAAAATTATTGAAATATCTATTGCTCCAAGGGTTCAGGGGATCTCGTAGTCGAGCAGTCTCGACTAGAGCTTTCTTACTTGTTTTCGTATGCATTTATGCGCCAAATGATTTTTCATGGGAAATCGCTTAAGCTAAAAGAAGAAAAGATGCTGCGATATAACTTTAACTTTATTCTATTGTTGTTCTTGTTGTTGTCGTTGTGCGGGTTGTATTGTTTGAGTCTTTATAAAGCCTCTACATTGTGTGGGCTCTTGAGTGGGCCATGTAAACTGATCCGACTCGATGGGTTAACCAACATTCAATGTATTTATGGCTAATGCCCGCATAAAGATTAACTCACTGAATATCTCATTTGAGCTACCTTTCATATGCAGATGATAACAGAAATGATTTATAATACAACATGAATCAATTCAAGGTTTTTGTTTTTTTTTTTCGTCTATTCAGCTATACATTTTTAATATATCAATTTAATGAATTATGTAAGAATTTTGTGCAGTCGAAATATTTAACTTTATAAGATTTCCATTTAAAATAAATGCTTTGCTTAATTTAATCTATCTTCAAAGTTCATAGATTAAATGCAAAGCACTTGAACCTTATTGAAATAGTCTTAAAAAAAAAAAAAAAAAAAAAAAAAAAAAAAAATCTGTATATAAAGGAAAGGCAAAGCATTTGCTTAATGCTGCGAGTCCGAGTGTCCTCGAATTTATTTTCTCTTTTTGCGTTTTTCGAATGCAATTTCATTGCAATTCGCTTGCTTCGATTTATTGTGTACTCTGGTTGTCCCGTTATCATTCTAACGTAATCTTAATCACTTTGCTCAATGTTCATTCATCCACATCATCAATTTCCTTTGCAACGACTGCATTAGCGCACAGCGCCCTCTGTTGGACAAAAACGAAAAAGCAGCAGCTGCAGTCCGCCTTGGACTTGGACTTCAAGTTGAAGTTGGAGCCGGAGTTGGAGTTGGAGTTGCAATTGAAGCTCTGCTGTCTGTCTGTTGCTGTGTTTCTCTGTTTCTCTCTCTGTTTCAGTTGCTGCTTCAATGCATTTTGCCGCCTTATCAGATTTGAAGCTATTTTCAAGCTGATAGATTTGCTCGACTCGACTACGTTTCGTTATGGCAATCCCACAACATCGCCAAACTCCCATTTTAATCTATTTTCTATGCGCGTGCTTCCTCTTGTTAGACAGCAGTTGCAACTCCCATTCCCAGACATATCGAAAGCAGAAAAAAAAAACATCATTTGCTACTTTAATAGTTGCCAATTGTTGTTGTTGTTGTTGTTGTTGTTGCTGTAGCTGTTATCGTAGCATCTGCCCCGACCCGACTCGACCCTTTAGACCAGTTAGTTAGCCAGTCGCAGTTGCCATTGCCCTCCCCTGTTACCATATTAAAAATGTATATAAAGCTCTTAAGCGAACCTGTCCAAAAAAACAGTGAGGAGAGGACTGCAGCGGAGTGAAGAGGAGAGGCGTGGAGGGCAAGGGCAAGTTGCTTGGCCAATGTTCGCCTCAGCTCTTTTATAGATTTCAATAATAGATTTTTCGAGTTGGTTTCCTGCGTGGCTGCAATTTTCGTCTGCAGCCGCGCACAAAATTGTTTTCTTCAACTTGGCCATGAACCCGCTGACGGCCAGCAGCAGCGGCGGCCAATTGCAGTTGTTGGCCAACAGTATGGTCTGTACGGCTTCTGTAACTGGTCAGAGCCAGACCTAGAGCTTGGTCTACTGCTGCTCGTCTAATGTATTTTCTTTGTTTAGCTGGCCGCAGCTGTGCGTTGAACCTTTTTGGCCGTTGCAATGCAATTGTTGCTGCCTCTCTTGCCACACAATCCGCTGCCTGTCCACATGAAGTGCCACATTTGGAATGGGCCAATGGGGCTCAATAAATGCCACTGCAATGTGCATTTTATTAGGGAATTGCCAAGTTACAGTGCCTCATAAACTCTTGAAGAACCATATCTAAAATGTATGGAAAACTAAAGTTAATCATCTGGAAAATTGCTAAAAAAAAATTAAGAAGAAGCAAAGTGCATTAAAAAGCAAATCAAGTAGCATATAAAGATAGTTTAACTAGAAGCTGGAGGCAACACGAAAAAGGTAAAAGCACCTGATGAAGATTAGCGCAAATATAAAGTAAATGCGTGCTGAAATTCTCACGGATAAAAAGCATTTTGAGGGAGAGTGGGGGAGAGGGAGAGAGTGAGAGCACACTCCAAATGAAGAGGAAGAAGCAGCAGAAAGTCATCATCCACAGCGAAAAGTCAACGGAAATGTGCGAGGGACAATGAATAAAAGTGTAAATGATGCTGGGAGCGAGATAACAAGAGGACGAGAGAGAGAGAGAGAGAGAGGGAGATAGAAAGCTAGAGCAAGCCATCAGCGTGTAATGAGAAAAGCTCAACGAGCTGAATACTTATGATTATCAGAAAAATGTCGCCCTTCTCATTATTATCCATGAGACATTATCAGCAACAACGGCCACATGCTGGTCAGAGCTAGAGCAGAGCTGGAGCATAGCTAGGGCAGAGCCAGAGCAGAGATAGAGCAGAGCTAGAGCAGAGCTAGAGCAGAGCTAGAGCATAGGCAGAGCAAAGCCAGCAGAGCCAGCAGCAGACCAAGAGCAGAGCTAAAACAGAGTCAGAGCAGAGCCAGAGCTGAGGCAGAGCTGAGACAGAGATCTGTCTCTGCCTCAGCTCAGAGCAGAGCTAGAGCAGAATCAGCAACAGAGACAGCAGCAGAGCTGAAGCAGAGGCAGAGCCAGCAGCAGAGCTAAAGCAGAGGCAGAGCCAAAGCAGCAGAGGCCGCCGCTGGCTCTGGCCAAATGTCTATTTGAGCTGTAAAACTTAAAGGCATGCCATAAACTTGGCCTGGATAAACTTGAATGCGTCTTAGCCACAGCGTCAATGAAGCCATTTCCACTGTTTGCTAGTTTGGTAACTTGCAACTGGACCTGGACCTCGAGCTGGACTGGCGGATTCTTTTATGGTTTACTCAAATGACACTGGGCCACATGGCTTAAGGTGGCCTAAAGGTCTTGGCGCCCTTTCTTTTGTGTTGAGTTACAAATTGGTTTTGAAAGCTGCAATAAATATAATTAGATTATAATTAAAGCATTATGAGTTTGGCTATGGCGACTTGTAGAACTCTAAGTGGATTGCCTGACCTTAGCTAAGAAGTTGCGCCTTTTAATTGCGAACAGATTAAAAGTGCTCACTGCGATGCAAGGCATGTGTGGAGTGCAAGTGAAGTTCCAGCTGCAGAAATCACTTAAAGGGATTTGTTCTTGTATAAGTTATGGACTATTGATTGATATTTAATATATTATTTTTTTATATTTGATTATAATATATGATATATGTGTCTGTCGACAACTTCAAAGGAAGTCTGTGAAATGATGGTTGCCCTTATTAATGTTTCAGATCTATATATTTTCGTATTCGATGGACCCATCTGGCAGCCCTACAAGATTGCCCATATTCGATGGATCTAGGTTTTTATTTTTTAAATCAAAGATCATATTGACCATAACTAATATTTTAGATTTATTGGCATCACCTTTTAAATATGCTATCTCTTAAATGACCAGCTTGAACCTTAAACCTGTAAAGCGTATTGCTCCCGTCTCTGTCAAATGATATAGATATATATATGCCAGATGAGTCCGTCGAATATGTATAGCCCTGTTGTTATGCAAGTCCTCTTAAAAATTAATTTAGGTAACTTTACTTTTATTGACTTCACTTTGAATTTGTCAATATATATTATATAATATAATAAAATATTAAAAAATTATATATTAAATATCATCCAATATATGAAGAAATCACTTTAAGTGATTGCAGCAGTTGGAACAGTTGGAATAAAATATAAAAATAATATAAATAGTAAAATAAAATAAATTCCCTTTGAGCACTGTTCAGCGTAGAAACTAAGCAATTTAAATAATAAATTAGTATTCGAAAATTAAAATAAATATTCTCCAACTCCCTCTCCCGCCCTTGGCAATATCTTGACGAAAGTAATAAGCAGATGCCATACCCAGTTAAGCGCATAGATAATATAACTGTTTTCATTAGCAGTCAGCCCGTAGTTTCTCTAAAGCTCCAGCATCTTTTGGCAGATTCGCCACGCCCACGACTCTGAGCTAAGGCTGTCAACTGCTCGCAATTCACTTTCGCTTCGGGGAGTGACTGACTGACAAGCGCTTTGACTGCTTGTAATTATGCGATGTATTACACGCGTAATTAGAAAACGTGCCCCAATAACAAATGTTGGCGCTAATGACAGCAGAGTTCGTCAATGTTAGGTTGTGCAACTTTGAAATGTATTTCGTCTCATTATCCGGCGACCTCCCATAACAGTTTTTTTTTTTTTTTTTTTTTTGGCACTCGACGGACAGAAAATCAATTAGCCACAGATCGTGCGAGAGAGACATGTTCCATCTCACTCTCTCTCTCTCTCTCTCTGTGTCTCTCATGTCTGGCCTTAAGCTGCACCCAGATCATTAATAAAAGGGCCAGAGCATAGCTACGGGAATCTGTGACGCTCGCTGAAAGCCGCAAATGGAGGCCAAGTGGGCGCGTTACCGTGTTCGATGTGTGTGCGATGCGAGTGCAGCGCATTAGAGACACATGTACTATAACTGTACACGGGGCATAGCGTGGCGTACATGTGTCAAAGTTCGTGCCCATTGCTGTGCTTTAAACAGGCAACATTAGTGGATAATTAACACGCCCACAATGTGCTCTGGGGTACGGCACGGCTTGGCTTGTCTGTTGGACAGCTGAAGCGTGGAGTTGCCTTATTCCCCCACCCTCTCTCTCCATCTCTTTGTCTGCTTTTTTTGGCCAACTTTGTCATGCAAATGAGTTGAGCATGGGCCAGCAAAATTTATGTGCCGCATGCAGCCAGCTTGTTGCGCTGTTGGTGGTCCTCACACTCTGTCTCGCTCACACCTCTCTCTGTGTTCGGTTCACGCTGCGACGCACTTACGAAAATGCAACCAAACATCACTCATACGCCGGGTGGGCGCCGCCATTCGCTCAGTCTTTAGAGGCCTGCTCATTAAAGCCATAAACCTATGTATTAAAATTATGAAAATTAGCTTTGCCTCACATGGCGGAACCATAAAAATTAATTGCCACACACACACACACACTCACACACACACATACATATATACATATATAGACTTGCATTATAAATTGTAAATTATTTAATTGGATCTCTTGTTATCTCTTTGCAGGTATGTTTGCCCCATTGCAGGTGTCGCATAAATCGCACGATTTGCTCCAGCGATATGGAAAAGTGAGTTTGAATAGTTTTCAAGTGATTTGCATAAATTATGATTGCATTTGGAAATAAAATCAACATAAATTTGCTACGGCTGCGTATCTATCTATCTATCCGACTTGTGGGCGTCGGCCAGGCCAGGTGTTGTGGACATGTTGTGATGTGAGCAGTCAAACCATAAATTGGCTGACAAAAAGGTGGGGCCAGCGAGTCGATTAAGTGTTTCAGAAAAAATGTTTATATGAGCTTTTAGCAAAGGCAGATAAAAAACGAAACTTGAAACTATCTAGCTATCTATATCTATAACTGTAAACTGCTCGAATTTCCCAACTACCATCTCAAGACAATTGGAGACGCGTAATGATGCACGGATTAATGTTGCCACAACAACAGCTTGAGGCAACTTTGCTGTTTTGCCACAAAACAAGTGAGAGAGTGTGAGAGGGGGTGAGGGAGACAGACTCCTTAACTGTTGCAACTAAACAGACACCGTTAGTAGCTGTCTGTGGCTTGTTCGCCAGAGAATGGAAATCAACCGCAGACACACAAAGTCAAGAAACTTTAATTATTTATTACTAAAGCAAATCACTTGCGGCGCTGAGAGATTGACAAAGTGAGCAACTGTTAAACTGATGCGCTGCGTGACTATTTGACTGACTGTCTGCTGTCTGATTTGGCTGTCTGACTGGGAGCCTTCTGCCCACTGCTGCTGTGCCTTGGCCATAAACGTTAACCCAGTTACAAACGCCTATTCAAATGCATTAGCGCAAAATGTCAGATATGACAGCAGGCAGACATTGAAATGGTATCTGGTTCGGGCGTTGGTTTTTTTTTTTTTCCGTTGGGGTGCCGTTAAAAGTAGCTGTCGGATGCAGGCTGTGCGGCTAAACCGACTGTCGGATGAGAAGCAGTTGAGGCTGCTCCGGCTGCTCTGGCTGCTACGGCTGCTGCTGCCACACAGTTACAAAAAGTCAAATTAGCGCCTTGGGCCACGTTGAGCTAGTCTTTGAAAAGGGTCTAATGGCTGTCGGAAAGTTTGCGGCTGTTAATGATGCTGCGGCGTCTGGAATTTCGAAATGTTAATCGATTTATGATGTTTCCGAAATTGAATGTGTCTGCCCAGCGCGATAAGGCGCAACAGTAGCCGTCGATTGCCAGATCTCAAACACTGGAAAGCCTTTAAGAGGCCACACAGGGCGAGCGAGAGCTCTTACCTTGTATCCAGATAGAGAATAACAAACCAAATCTCAAATCTTGAGGGCCCATTCAAATTGTTTAAGTTTAAGAACTATTTGCCTGTTGCGGCTGCTGCTCTCACTCTCTCCCTCTTTCTTCCAGTCTCGCTGTCTGCAGTTGTTCAGCAAGCGCTCAAATTTTGCTCTCCCTCTCCCTCTCTCTTCCTTATGCATATTCGGTTTGCTCAGCTAGCGCCAGCCAATCATGTGTAAGATTGCTGCTCTTGTTGTCGCGTTGCCAACTATTTTACGGCTGTTCCTTCAGCACTTACAAAAGGTTGGCAAAGCAGTTATTGACAGTCGTTAGCTTCTGCTGCTGCTGCTGCTGCTGCGGCAGTCAATGCTTTTAAATGTCAGTGTCAGCGAAAGTGGCATTGGAAGGCGCACGACGACGACGATGAAGATGAAGAAGAAGAAGAGGAGGAAGAACTAAATGTACATCTGTATGAGCATGTGAGCGAGACAGGCAGACAAATAGAGAAGCCAAATAACAGTTACACAGCTAGCACAGCAAACTGAAAGCTTGCACATCGCTTTGGCTGTCGAGAGACCGAAAGAGTTCTCTTGGTAACTGTTAACAGAGCAGCTGTCAAATAAAAACGGCAAACTTCAACTATTTAAGAAACTATTGAAGTTTTCATATATTTTACGAGCTAAACGAAATACGCCAGAAACTCGGCAAGAAGATCTTTAACAAATTTTTTTAAAGCCGTTTACAGTTTTTAAGCTTGTAATTTAAGTAATTCAACTGTTGAATGAGCTCTAGGGGTGAAAACTTAAAAGAACAATTTTGATAGAGACTCTGAACGAATAAATATAAATAATAATATAATATAAATATAAATCATAATATAATAATATAAATAACAATTATATTAATAATTTATGTTCATTAAAAAATATTTGTGTAGTGTAGATTTATAAAACTGAAAATTTATTATATTTCTAAATTGATTTTTTTTTAAAATATATATATATATATTATTATTATTTATTAAATTCCTAATTGTAGGAATTATTTGCATTCTTTTTAATCAAAAACATGTATTTCTTAACTCTCAAGTGGTTATTAAAGAATTTAAAACATACAAAAATTAATTTCAATGAAATATTTTGATAATTTTAAAATTTTATGTATATGTTCTATTATATAAAAGTCTTTTAATGTTCTTCGTACGTTTCTAATGCTAACTTCAGCCGGCGGAACAATGCTTTTGCTTTCTAATTTTGTTGCTTGTGTGTGTTCGGCTTGACTTTCCTTTCAATTGGGATTGCTTAGTTCTGGTTGACAGCAAAGTCTCATTCAGTTGCTCTCCGTCAGCGCCTCTTGAGCCAAATCTGTGCCTGAGCCCAAGTCAAATACGTGAAAAGCTGCCGCCGCACACACACATACACTCACACACATACTCAGAGAGACACGCAGCAAAGTAACTAAGGCAGTCGGAAAAGCAGGCGCATTAGTTGTGATTATCACCCAGCGACTTCATCCAAGTCCAGCCACATGCTACCCGACATACAAATCTCTTCTATATACATATGTATGTATATATATGTATATATGTATATCACTGATTCAGCTTGTGTGATGTGAATCGTGTGTGTGGGTGTTGATTTGTGAGCCGTTGTTGTTGTTGTTGCTGTTGTTGTCTGCGTCTGCGAACGCTTTCTGAATTGAAGGCAATTGAATGTTAAGTAACATATGAATGACTTTTTTGCGGTCTGGCGAGCTGTTGCCCTTAAGGCATACGCCTCGCATGCAGCATTTAGTCCACAGCATGTGTCATAAGTAGAGCTTTAAGCCAGGCGGCAGCTGAAATTGGATTAAATTCGTGCGGCATTGAAGTGTAATCAGTGTAAGCCAAATGAGTTTGATAAAATATGTATGGAATAAAAATGAATAAATCGAGCAATTGGTTTTGTTCACACTGTCATGCAAATTTTTGGTTTCAACAAAATTAATGATATTGAAAAAAAAAAAAAATTATATGATAAAATAGTCAGTAGCTGACGAATGGATAATATCTTTACAATCATATAAAATCTTTGGCATAAAATAAAGCTATAAAATGTTTAATTATTTAATACAAAAAAGAAAAGAAATAATTAAATAAAATAAAATAAATAAATAAATAAAAAATAATAAAAATAAATAATAAGTATATATAAATATAAGAATATTTTGTTTTCTTTTTATTTATTTATTTATTTTTTATTAAATAATTAAAATGTTATATATGAAAAACAAAAATAAATATTTTAAAAATAATACATTTTATTTATTTATTTTTATTTTTCATATGTAACATTTAAATTATTGAATAAAAAAATAAATAAATAAATAAAATAAATAAATTATGTTTATATATATTTAATAAAAAAAACTTTATATTTATATATAAATATTAAATTAATAAATTTGGCTAGTCCACAGTATTTTACAAATATTAGGTAACCAAACAAAATACATATCTCTAAAATAAAATACTAAAAAAATACTATAAACAATAAATTCGTGCGATTTTCAGCAGCTGATCAATTGGTATAGTTGACACTGCTCTACAAAAGTTTGATATCAGTGACAACAGTGGCGCTGGCACACACACGCGCGCCGCCTCTGGGGACCAACCTAATTTTGACAGCGATTCCATGGCCATTACGTGCTGCCATCCCATCCAGTGGCCCAATGCTACCCCCAATCAGTTATTCCCATGGCCAGGGCCAACACTTGCATCTGCTGTAAGCCATCATAAAACGCAACCAAAAGTGCGGCTAAACTTTGCGATTGAATTTGCATAAATTGTGCTAAGGATCAGCTTCAGCTTCAGTTTCGGCTTCGGCTTCGTCTGCAGCTCCAGTTGCTGTTTCGGTCTGGTTTTGGTTAGGTTCACTGTTGTGGCTGCGCTTGCTATGCAAATGGATTCAGTATTTTTTTCCCTCCTTTTTTTTCTTTTTATTACCACCGCCAATGTGTATGGTGTATGTGTGTATGTGCACATTTGAAAATGCATAAGATTTGGCCAAAGATTGCTGTCCATTAATTCAAGTTGGATTTACTTTTAGCATATTTTACATGCATGCGAATTGTGGCTGCGGCTTCAACTGCAACTGCAACTGCAACTGCAACAGCAACAGCAATGGGGCAAATGGCAACGAGTCCACCATTCGATTCGCAGTTCGATAGCTACGCAAATTTTTGCTGCAATAAATTTGCATTTACCACAAAATGTTTTGAACTATGGGCTAACCCATTCGGTTTACCTGCGTTCGATTTATTTGTGGCCGCATTTATTCAAATCGTTTCCCATTTCCCATTGCATTCTCCGCTCTGCATGCGAGCTGTGCCGGCATTTCGAGCTATATTGATTTACTTTTGATTGCTTGGCATTCCGCATGCTAAATTCTGGTTATCATTTAGCTGCTAATTTGGTGAGCCATCGAAAAACGGCAAGAGAATATTTGATTAACTGCCAGACATGATCGTAATTTATATGCATCGATTTCTGAGGGAGAGCAAAATTATGCAGCTCAAATTCTAGAATTATTGCGGTTAATATAAGTGAGTTGAAGTTGAGAAGTTGAGCAGAACTTGAATTTCATATTGGCGTAACCATATAGGGCTGGTGAAAGAGACCTCTTTAAATCAAAGTGAGAACGGTGGGGACAGAGTAGCTGTTTAGTAGATTCAACTGAAGATATCTTGATGACAAATTAAGATCTGTCATGAAATTTAGAAAGGATTTTGGAAAAATCCCCAAGTAAATTCGGATAATTTATCTATCTATTGAAATTTTATACTAATATGGTATAAATATTATATAAGTTAACACGATTATGTTAAGTTCCTAAAGTTACACGATGAGATTTTCAGAAACCTTTTAAGGATTATATTATTATTTAAAGATTATATTATGATAATCTAAATTTAATTCAAATTCCACTTTTGAACTTGGGAAAATTTGTTCTTACATTTTTTAATTGCATAATTAAAAAAAAAATATATATATATATATATATTTTTTTTTTTCAAAATACGTTTCAGATCCTATTAAAATATTTTTTTATAATATTTTTTATTCGTATAATATTATAAAATAATTAAATGAATTAATTATACATCTCTTTTTTATTTAATTAAATATTTTACTATAACCAAAAGACTTGCCTAGGCATTCAACTATCACCAGAATCTAATAGAGCTCTCCTATAGTTACTCAAATCCATTTTGCTTCGTATATACTAAGCCCAGTTAGGCAGTGTCTTATAGACAAAGTCAAGAGCCTTTTACGTGCTTTAATTGTTGATGATGTCAATAAATCTTGTTAGGCCAACGTCTAGGGTCCAACAGCTGTAATATTCATGGCCTATACTTTTGGTGAATTGCTGTGACATTTTTAACTGCTCAAGCTGCCTCCAAAGTCCAATTGACAAGTTGTCAAACAGCGAAAAGTTTCCGTTCTAAAATGTACATAATTCGATGTCGAAATAGCCAAATTGTTGGCTGCTCAACAATGGCTTCATTTTAGAGGGCCAATCCAGGCGGGGCTCGAGGGTTTAGTCGAGTTGAGTTGAGCTCGTTGAGTGGCGGCTGTCTTTGGGTTTTATTGGAAATTGTACAATTCAAGTGGAATGGCCAGGGTCTGCTGCTATAGTTCACATCATTAAATATTTAAGGCATTCGACTGCTGTGGACTCCACAGTGCACAGTCTAAAAGCAGAACCTGAGCAAACTATGCGAGCTGTGCATGTGTAAATTAACAAGTTTATTGTTGTGACCCACAGGCAGCAATGGGTCAGCCGGCTAGCCCAAAAATGTCAGCCTATCTGCAGAGTTGTGGGGCATGCGGCAAGTGTTTATGTTGAGCATCGATTGTAGGCAACATTCTGTGCCTATTCTATTAACTATTTTCAGGCCATCCCTTTGCTATCTCTCTTTCTCTCTCACTCTGTCTATCTGCCTGGTTGGTCTGTTTTCTCTGTCCTTTGTTTTGTTTATTCAAACATGCTGAAAGTTTTGGCCGGTCTGCGGTCGACCGTTAAATCCTTAAAATGCCTCAATACTTTCCGCATTGCACGAGCCAGACCCAATGACAACAATGAAGGACACACACACACACACACACACACAGGCACGTAGCTATGCACACATCAATGCTGCTCATAAATTTTCCATAAAGTTGGTTAGTTAATGGTTTTAAATTTGTTTAGAAGGCAAACAAGTTTTTCGAGGTTTTTGCGGTTTGCTCACTTAAATGCTTTCACAAATATTTTGCTGGTAATTCAAATTGAATTTACAAAAATTCTGGACAAATTTGCCCACTAAGATAATAAGTTTAAATACTTTACAGTTGGCTAAATTTATAAAATAAAATTTTAATTTTAATTTTAATTATTCAAGATTAAAGCTCGTCATCAACACTTCGTAATTCTTTAAAGTATTATATAACTGGCATCTAAGCCTGCCTTGCAATGCCAGCTGTCTGTCAATCACATCTGCTGTAATCTCATTCATTTAGCTTGTTTGACTCGTTGCGGAGCTCGGCTCGCAACTTAATTAAGCTCAATCAAAGCGCGCACACCATAGTTTAGGCCGCAGACTGCAGAGCCGACGCCCTCGCACTCGCCGGGCCCACGCACACTCAGGTGTAATTTGCACAGAAATTAGCGACACTTTAGACACTTTAGATAGCAGCCGTTGGCTAAGAGCAGCCTCAAACACTCAAACACTCAAACCTTTGCTTGTCGAATCACTCAGCCAGAACTAATGCGATTCATTTTCGTGTAAGCTAGCGAAACGCAAGAAACTTTTACTTTACCTTGTGACAGAGTTGCTAAAAAATAAATCTAGCTGCAAAAAAAAAAAAAAAAGAAAAGGAGAAAAGAAGCATTTAAGGTATATAAATAATGTTAGCGAATGCATACGAAATTTATGGCTGGCCATAAATTTGGTATTCTTAGCCATTGAAATTCAATACCAGCAAAATGCAGCTCACGATTCTCAACAAGTGCGACGGCTAAGTGCAAAAATTTGTCACTGCACGAGAGACGGAATAAAATTTAAGTAAACATAAAAAAATATATAGCAGGAAGTTAAAGTTGGTTAAAGCAAAATAATATTGTGTGTGTCTATATACCCTGTAAATAATTGCAAAATGAGTGTTGAGATTTTAGGTGTAAATGTAAATTATGCTTATATGGAACCCTTTAGGTGTATATAAATTTTCCTTACTACTATTTTTCTAGTACTTACTACTATTTGCATTGAATTTTTTATTATTAAGTTATGAAATCTAGAAACTTTAAATGTATTATTAAATTTATTATAACTATTTTTTGTTTAATGTATTTATAATTTTCTTATGCTAACTTATGCTAACTTCTCTGAATAATCAAATAAGAAATAAGAAGAAAGTTACTACAGAATTTCTACCGTTTTCCAGCTATTTTCTAATATTTATTAAAAATTTTATAAATCATTGGGATCATCGATAAATCATATGTATAAATGTTATAGATCATCAAAAATATCGATCAATCATAAGCCATAAGCAATATAGCAACAATCATAAACAACCTATAGTATTTTTATGAATTTAAGTTTTTGTTATGCTTGAAATAAAGTTTTTTTTTTTTTTTTTTTTTTTTTTTTTTTTTTAGTTAAGTTTGCCTACAGCTCGTATTACAATATTCCGCATTTATATACCATTGACAATAAATTTGTTGGCCAAAAATTGTCCGATAGGCGATACTTCGTAAATATTTCGTTGGCTCTTATATACAGACTCTGGTGCAATAGTCGTATATTGATGAGAGCCAAACTTTGGCTGGATTTACATGCATGTATTTTTGGCTTGTTTGCTTTTGGCTTTAGGAAATTTTGTCAAATTGCGTTTTGCTTGAAATTGACATTTGATGTGGCGCATTTGTTGCCCAGGCAATGGCAATGGCAACATTTTAGAGCTGTTGCAGCTGATGAGGGAGGCGAGATTTGGCTTTCGAATGGGGTCAACTGAACCGAAAATAAATTGTATACATGCATAGCTATCAAATTGTGATGTATGCGAGTGCGAATGGTTTATTGCATGAGTCAAATTTGTTTTTCTTGTTTAATTTGATAAATCAATTTTTATGAATTGCAATAAAAACTTATAAATTTGAGCTCTATATAAACAAAATCAAATCAAAGCAACATAAATATTTTTATTAAGGCTAAAATCATTCAAATTTTATGGTAAAATAATGAGAAAAAAATTGCTTTTTAAATAATGTTCAGAAAAAATGCTTTGTGAACGGAAGTTTGGATACTAAATTTATTATAAATACGCATAACTATTCTTTGTTTGAATTTTATGCTTTATTATATTAGCTGAAATTTGCAATATTTTTTGATGGAATTTTAATAATCAATATGCAAATATAACTTCAAACTAATAATTTTAAATTAATTTGGTTGATGTCAATATAGTTTGAACTGAGTAGATGAGACCGATATGGGTTTTATTTGTTTTTAGCAAAATCTTTAATAAATTTGTTGAAAATGCATTTTGGAAGAAAAGAAAAAAGAGTTGAATATATTAATGAATAAATTATGAAATTATTGCCATTGTTTTTCATAAAACTTATAAATGAAATATCAAAAAAATTTAATTAATCAAACTCATATTAAAATAAAGTTTATATATTAATTAATAAATAATAAATTAATTTATTGGATGTATTTATTTATTTTTTATTTTTATTTTTTTTATTTCATATGAAACTTGAAACAAAAATAATATTTTTTTTTTTATTCAAAAGAAATTAATAAATAATTATATAAATAATAAATAATCATATTAAAATAAAGTTTATATATTAATTAATAAATAATAAATTAATTTATTGGATGTATTTATTTATTTTTTATTTTTATTTTTTTATTTCATATGATACTTGAAACAAAAATAATATATATTTTTTTAATATTCAAAAGAAATTAATAAATAATTATACATAAATTTCTCCAAATTTTTAAAAGCATGTAGCAACATATTATTCTAAAACTAATTTCTAAATCTCATAATGCAAACTGTCGAGGCGAAGTGCTTGAAGTTGAATTTTATAATTTAAACAATAATCTACATTTTACTTTCACTTTATTATTTCACACAACATTAATTGTTGAAAGCTAAATCTAAAATTAAGCCTATCCCAGCTTTGACTCCTTCTGCCCTTATAGCCCCTCAGTCGCTGATTCGCTTTGACAAAACTCCTTTTGCTTTCATGCCAGCTGACATATTTTCACTTCCATTAACCCACAATGCCCTAGACGAACTCTGTTATTCATGGGACCAGTTCGGTTGACATCTGCGGTGCAGTCGCCCTGTCTACACATATCCTTGAAATTATTTCATTCTCATTTCCCATTTTTTCGTTCTGTGTTCTGTGCTGCTCCTGCCTCATATTTAATCAATTAAAATGTGTACGTGCACATTTGTTGCCAGGCGGTGGCCGAATGCAAACAACACACGAATGCGTAGCCCGCCCCAAAGAGAGGCATGCCCCAAGCCCACGGCCGTAACCATCACAGACCAAACTGCACACACAAAGCTCATAAACAGCGAGGAACAGTAGGTGGAATTGGGGGACAAGCATTTTAATTTGAAAATAATAAAACCCGACAAAGCAACAGCAGCAGCAACAGCCCAGGCCCTAAAGCTGCCCTGACGCTCTGACAATGACATGCAATTGAAGCCCTTCAACCCTCGTCGCCTCGTCGCTTCGTCGGGCTTTTGTCTAATTGTCGCCGGCTTCCACAGGGCCGTCATAATGCAGCTCCCAGCCAGCAGCAGTTCCCAATTCCAAATGGGTTCCCCAAAGTCGCTGCGGCATGGATGGCATGTAAAATGTGCGCATATGTTGCGCCTTTTTAGCTCTGCCCCTTTGCCCGTTGGAGTGGGCCCTGTCGTTGGCATCAGCCCCATCATTTGCCAGCCTGCCTGACCTGCCAGCTGTGACTTCATTCCCAGATACCCATGCTCCTTGACAACTTCAGCCGGATTCACGCTCCTCTCGCTCGTTGGGTTTTGCGTTCCGTTGTGTTCTGTTGGCAAACAAATTACGACTGTTATTTTCAAATCATTTGGGGCCACTGCGTGCCAAGCCCCTCCTTCACCTGGTCACCTTTCTGTTGGCTGCTCTCTCACCTGTCCGGGTGGCGGCTCCCAGTGGCCACACATCTCTCACAGTACAATTAACTGCTGGCTCATAATTGCAGTCTGCCATCAATTAAATTTAAATTATTTTTATAATTTTGCCTTGAAATTAAAATATTTATATTAAATTTAGCTAAATTTAGATTAAAATTGTCTGTTAATATTTTTTTCAATATTTAATGGAATTGAATTATATCTAAAAATATTTTTAACTGTTTGTGCATGTCATCTGGGCGTATTAACGATAAATAATTATGTATATATGAAGATATAAATATATATATATATATATATATATATATATACATTTTTTTTAAATGTAGTTAACTTTCTATATTTGTTTGCCTGTGAATTCATGCTTATTCTACAGCTCTCATCACAGCGCTCTATAAATGCAGAGCTATACGCAGTTTTGGCTTAAAGACTGTTAGCCATTTGTAGCGCAAAATAAACTCGAATATTTGTGTTTCCTCTTTATTTTTTTTTTTATTTATACATATTTTTTTCCTTTTGCTGACTATAACAATAGCGAGCAAGTGTAAATGGCAATATAAATCAAATATGCGGCAGACGCAGCAGTTCACCTACATGCCACACCAACACAGGTGACTCTGCAGTGGCAACAGCAACAGCAGCAACAACAACAACAACAATGAAAGCTACGAGTCGCATTCGTGTTTGCCATTTCAATTGAAATGTGCGCACATTTGCACTGAGCAAAATAAGGAAACATAAATAAAAATATATATATAAAATTAAAAAAAAAAAAAAAAAAATATATATATATATATATATATATATATATATATATATATATACTTTTATACATATTTATATTTTTACATACATATATTTTTATATATAAAAACCCTCGCTTCAATTTATGCTATAATTTTCTTGTTTTATGTGCTTTCTGGGGCGTGGCAAAGAAATTGGCAAACCAAAACAGAGCGAAAAAATATTAAAGCGCACACACACGCACACACACACGCACACGCACATCCATTTGGTTTGTGGATGATAACAATCATTTTGAGTGTTTGCCTCATTTTCAACGCACCCATTTTGTGTGTTTGTGTTTGTGTGTGTGCGTGCAAGCGTGTGTGCATGTCTGTGCTTTTCCTTGCCACTCATTTATTTGAGCTGCTTTTTGCTTCTGCCACGCAGTGTCAGAAAATGCATTAACATTAACGCAGCTCACTCCTAAATACAACAAAATTTCGCTGGTTTTTTCGTATTCGTTTTTGTTTTTCGTTTTTCCTGCTTACTTTTTTTTTACATTACACAAAATTATTTAATTTCCTGCAACGCCTGTTCGCAATTTGATGAGCCGCTGTCAGTTGTCCGTCGAGGGCCAGCCGGAGCCACTGCCACGCCCTATGCCCGCTGCGTGCCGTCAAAGTTATGATGTTTCTGTTCATTTCCCAGTGCTCTGACACTCTATAGCTCCTCTCTCTTTCTCTCTCTCTCTCTCTTTCTCGCTCACAGAGAAAATTTCTTAATTTTTTCATACCAACAAATATATGCTTTTTTTTGTATTTTCTGCGCGTGTATTTAGCATCGCTTATCGCAGCCAAGTTAATGACTATGTGGGTCATTAGCATTTTCAGCGTGTGCCGTGAGCGCATAATACAGATATATACATATATATATACACATATACATATACATATATATACACCCTGCTGCCTCAAGCGAAATTTAAGCTGTAGCTTTAAGTAAATCAATAAAATGAAACCATAATTGGCATCATTTGATAGCAGCTGATGTGAATGAACATAGATTTAATCCAACTTCTTTTATTTTTTCACAATTTCGCCATGGTCTAAACTCAGTCTGGGCGAGGCTTGACATTCTGAAGTGCATTCAAATCTGTTTGTAATAATAATAATAATCAAAAGCAATAAAAAATACATAATGCTAAAAGCAGGAGACAGATACTCCGCCCAGATGTTGTTGTTGCTGTTGTTGTTGCTGCTGCTGCTGATATGATATACAAAATTGCATTTATAAGCAATCATGTCAACGCCCAACAGAAAAATATGAAAAGATGATGTTGTTGCTGTTGTTGCTGTTGTTGTTGTTGTAGTTGTTGCCTGTCAGCCAGACGCCGCAAGTCAAGTGGCAAGTGGCAAGTGGCAAGGGTGCAAGCTGCATATATGCAGAGGCGTCAAGGAAAGGCCAAAGGGCAGGCAGGCGAGCAGGCGAGCAGGAGACGGCTGATGCCAGGCGCCTACACAGCATTCACTTCACACCTACGAAGACATAAAATAGAAACGGAAGTCGAAGTGTAAAGCACACAGGAAATGCACTCGGTCTGCTGTCGCTTGGGGACTGTGAGACAGATTCCAGCTGAAAGTAAAAGTGTGCGAATGAAATATAACCACATGATAGATTATGCTACATTTTATGCCTGTCTAGTCTAACTAACTGCATTTCGATTGTTTAATAAATAACCGTAATTTCCAGCTGAGTTATGGCCTTTTGTCTCGGGTTACTTTTAAGCCTTTGAGCTGATGTCGATAGATATTCAATCTTTGGCAGTTGGCGGCAGCTAAGGGCAGGTGAGGCAGCAGGCCCTGCGCTTGCCAGATGTTTGCTGCCGTCGCTGCTGACAGTTGATTGAACACTTTTGAAATGACAAAAACGCCCCACGGGTGACATTTCTCAAAACACTTTACCGTGTTCTGGCCCCGGCCCCCAGAGAGAGAGAGAGAGAGAGAGGTGGAGGGAGGGAGACAGACAGCGAGACAGCTGAGCATTGGGCTAGGTGTTGCAACCTTGATTTACGGCGCTGCCTGCCTGAGCTTGGCCTACGGCAATCCAGGGCTCCAGATTATGGTCTGAGCAACGATTGGGTAGCTGCGCTTTGCCATTTGCATTGCTGCTGAAGCCCGGCGGCCAATCATTAAAACGTCGACATGATGAGTTTCTGTCGGAGTTTGACTGAAGTGGGAGCTGGAGTTGGAGCTGCAGTTGGAGCTGCAGTTGGAGCTTGAGTACTTTGCTCTCTCGCGGTTTTAAATTACCATTTTAATGCTGCCGAGTGGCCGTTGATTGATGTGCGCTGCTCAGGTCGGCTCGGCACGTCGCAGCCAAAATGCAAATGGTTTTTCTGCAGCGTTTTCCCGCTAACAAGCTTTTGGCATTTTGTTGCCAGCTCTATGGCTATTTTATTTTTTGCTTTAAACGCATAAAAACTTTAATGTTGGCAACAACAAAAAAAGAATACATCAATTGCCCCTTGCGCGACTTTTCGCTCTTAGAATATATTTTAACAGCTACTTTGAGACACTTCATTAGGTTCTGTGACGCTGCAACTCCTGCTGCTGCTGCTGTTGCTACTCATGCTGCTACTCCTGCTGCTGCTGCTGCTGTTGCCCTGTCGATTGGTGTTTTGTGATAAGCCACTCGCCCACAAGAGCTCTCCATTGGCTAGCACCTCTCCGCCTCCTGCTCCTCCTGCCACACTCTGCGTGTGCCACAACATTTTGACGTGGCCAACGCTGCTGATTGAGCGCTGCTGAGTGCCGCGCTGTCTGTCAGCCAGACAGCCTGACAGCCTGACAGGCCAGATACTTTAGGCTTTTAAATGCGCGCGCTGCTTCTTAGCACCGTCAGCGTATATACATACATTTGGGCAGCATTTGTAGCTGGAGTGGGCTCTTAAGCAGCTTCTGAATGATGCGACGCGCTCGGGCAAACGTCAAAAATGTCGTCGTCCAGCCGCCGTCTGCCCCCGCGCACGCTGCCTGTCATGTCTGCTGCCGTGTAGCGAATGTTAATGAGCTGTTAAAACTCAACGTCCAACGCTGGCCGCATCTTCAAATTAAAACTGCAGCAGCTACACGAACTGGCCTGAACGGGCCTGAACTCTTAACTTGTTTTACATCTTGTTTTTTACGTTTTTTCTTCTTGAATTTTACCACTTTGTCGTTTGTCACGGCTATAAATAGTTTCATTAGTGGCACTACAATTGCCCAATAAATGCGGCCTGAGAGTGTGTAGGCCGCTGATTGCACCTTGATTTTATTTTATTTTTTTTTTTCGGACTGAACTGAACTGATGACGTCGCTGCTAATGAGTTTCTCTTTGGCTCGTTTCGTTTCGCTTCGTTGGCTAATTAAAAGACAGTTGCTCTTAATTCAAAAAAATTAAAACTTAACATTTAATCCAATTATACAAACAAGTTGTCAACTGTCTTGGAAGAAGACAACGCTCATTTATTACTGCAGCTGGCAAGAGTGTTGGAGCTGAGTGTGCCTGACTAGGCAATTAAGTAGATCGGGTCGGAAAAGCGATAAGAAACAAAAATATAAACATCAGTTAATATAGAGCATAAATAAAGTCGTTTATTGTGAACAAAATAAATTAACTAATTTAGTTTTTGGAGTAAAATTTCTAGTGTTTTTTTTTTTTTTTTTTTTTTTTTTATGTATATATATTGATGCAATGGCGCTGAAGATCAAAATATATCTGCAACACATCTCTCCCTTTTAGAAATAATATTTTAACCATTTTAGATGAGCTGATTATGAATAACATAGGAAAAAAGTTTGAATTTTTCTTTAGAGAACTATCAACTCGAGTAAAACAAAAGATGAGATTCTTTATATAAAATATATCTATAAAACTCTTTATATGCTCATGAAAAATATTTACTTCTCGTATATATATACGCCTCTAATGATGTATTAGAATTAATTAAAATTTTATAAATATCCAATATTATTATTATTATTCTAAATAAAAAATAAAAATCGAAAACACTATAAATTTATTTATATTTAAATATGAACTATATACTATTAACGATATATAATTAAAGCATATTATAAAATTTAAATGAATTATTTATTAACATATTTATAATTAATAATGAATTATTATTATTATTCATGTGTATGTTCATATTTCTTTATTTATAATAATAATATATTATTTCTGTATTTTATATATGTATATTTTATATAATATGTATATAAATATACAATTAGTTCAATATTAATATAATAAAATCTATCTCTAATATTATTTTATTATAGATAGATATTAATAGCCAAATATAAGTGGCTTAATATAATATATTTACACTTCAGCCACATCTCCTTATTGCCACTCTCCCAAGAGTGTCCTTTTGATGTGTCAGTTAACTGCTTCCACGCAGTGTAAGTTATTAGCACTTCATACTTAAGGCTGTCAGCACTAATAGAGACCACTTGATAGCCTCTTAGCGTTCGCTTCATTTAAGTAAATCACTGCGAATGAGCCGCTCATGCAGTTGATTGTGTTGCCACTTCCGCGACTTCTAAAAAAAATATATATATGTATATATATATATATATATATATACACATATATTGTATATATATTTGCCATCGAAAGTTCTAAAGTTTCGCCCCCGCATTACGATTTTCTCAAGTGTCTCACATGACGGCAATAAGCCGCTACCCGGGCCGAAGTGCAATTGTGACTGTGTCGCGCTGAAGGAGTGAAGACTGTAATCCAATACGTTGCGGGGTGCGCTTAAGCGGCTTCTGCATGTCAAGCTCTTGTTGGCCCCGGGTAAGCAAATACTTTGGTGCCCATTGAGAGCGGAGCAAGAGTAGAGTAGAGCAGGGGCAGAGTAGAGCTCATATTACCCACGGGCCAGAAAACAATAATTTATTGGTAGCCAAAGTTATGGATGGCGCTTGGCCGATGGGAAAACGCTGCCGAGACGAGACTGAAGCTATGCCAGCTCTAACTGGCTAAGGGACCAGCTCCCCAAACAATTTGTCTGCTCTACAAATTCCGTGGCGCTGCTCTCTAGCAATTACTTGTCTAAAATAATTGGCTATGCCGCAATCTAAAAAAAAAAAAAAAAAAATACAATGAAGAGATGGAAATAAAACAAACAGAGACTGAAACCGAAACACAGCAGCCCAGACCAGACGTCAAACAATCAAAAACTGTCTGCTGACTTTGACTTTGGCTCTGGCTCTGGCTTTGGCTTTGGCTTTGACGGCAGCTGCTCGTTAGGGCAGCGATTTCCGTTTCCGCTAGACCTGTGACTGGCATTGAAATTGAAAGAAAAACAAAAGCGTGAAAGGATTTAGCAGCAATCACAGTTTCAATATTAATAGTTGGCTGGACCATGGCCCTATGGAATCCTGCTACGCCTTTAGCCTTTGGCCATCAGCCGTTAACAGCAACTGACGCTGCTGCTGCTCCTGCTCTTGCTGCTCCTGCTGCTGCTGCTGCTGCTCAGCATTTTTGCTGCGTGGCTGCTTTTGGCTTTCATTTTATTTGGTTTCGCTGACAGCGCGCCCCTTTTGGCCAGCCCAGACATTGGCTTAAATGGCAACAATATAGCCAGCAAACAAAGCGCAAATCGAAAAATTTGGGCACCTACAGTGTCCACACCCACATAAAAAGGGGCGATTTTTATTTGCCGTCTATTGATGTTATTGACTGACTGTGTGGCAAGGCGAAGGCGCAGGGAGGTGAGGCTGGGCGGGTGCGAAGGGTCCAGCATCCAGCTGTGACCAGAAAAGCAAAACGACATCGTCTGTGGTACGCGACATACCCGACCAATATAAAAGGGCAGCATAAAAATAAGTAATACTCTCTCTCACTCACTCTCTCTCTCCTCTCCCTCTGTCCCTCTCTCCATTCTGCCATTCATATTCGCTTTTTTGTTTGCAATTTAACTTTCATTTTCAATTTTCATGGCCTTTTCGTTCCTTTTTATTTGCGTCCAGCTGAAAATGATGTAGCATTCGGATTTGCTTTGGCGGGGCTTTTATGCTTCCGTTTAAACATAAAATACGTAAAAGCGTGTAAAATGCACCTGAGCTGCGTTTTAGAAATCCCAGACAATGGCCAGACCATTTGGCAGGAGGCGGCGGGCTCAGCAATTGCAATAAAGAGTGATAAAGTGAGGTGGAAAGCGAGAACAAATGAATCTTTTGTGCCCTTTAAAGACATTGACAGAGATTTTCCTCAAAAAAAAAAAAAAAAAAAAATTAGTAAATAATAATAATAATAATAAATAAAAAATAAAATACCTTTAAGCATTAGAAATTGCTAAGCTTAGTCTTTAATAAACAACATTTAAGTAGAATCAGCTTCCATTTGAGCAGCGCAACTGTAATAAGCGGCAATTATTAATTAGTGGAATGCTCATTAAAAAAATTGCTGTGGCGCATAAATTTCAACATAATTTGATAGCCGATATAGACAGAGAGAGGGAGAGCGAGAGGGCGAAGGGCGAGCAATGTATTTAAATGGAATTGCCAAGAGGCAGCAAGTCCCTCAGTCAAGTCAAGCTGCGTCAAGCCTCGCTGCTTATCGATTACATCTCGCCCACACAAACAGACAGAGCGAGAGATAGACAGAGAGAGAGAGATATATAGAGAGTGTGAGTGAGAGAGACGCGCACCCACACAGCTAGCTGGGTGAAGGCCGCCATCGGCTTAGTGTTTTGGAGTGTGGCAAATAAATTGACATTTATCTGTGTGTAACAAGATCAAGTATACGCCACATTGGCCGCTCTCGAGCTCAGCTGTGATTTTGTGGCCAGCTCGTTGATACAGTTGGCTTAAATGCTGCACTGTCGCTCACACATGGCAGGCGGCTGATGCGAATCGGGGCGACGACATGGCGTATGAGTAATTTATATTGCGTAGCTCGACCTCGAGACACACACACGCAAACAAAATTGAAACGGAAACCAAAGCCCAGAACTGAACTGAAGATGTGGAGTTCTGCTTGGCCAACTAACTAACTAACTAGCGACAGCTACTTGGCATTTGATTCGCCGATTAGTGCGTGAGTGTGCGTGAGTTGAAATTGCAAATTTAGTTCTTATGGCAAAGTTTGACAGGTGGAAGAAAAACTGTTGAGGAAAAGGCTGCAGATTGAGCTTATGGCAAGCCACAGCGAGGGCTGCACTTAACGAACTAGTTCAACTGCACTAGCTCTTATTGATTCATTTATTTATTAACAAAGTTCAGTTCAGTTCAGTTCAGCTCTGACCTTTGCTCCAACTACTTGAGCAACTCTCATTGATCCATGTCCGCTAGTTGTTGTTGCAGCCCTGTATGGACATTCATGTGTGCGTGTGTCGCTTATCAGCCATCGCGTTGCACGTTGCACATGCAACTCAGCCAGTTGAGTTGTTGCCTTGGCTGACAGCGCTGAAAACTTTGCTGACAGGCAGCAGCAGCTCGCAACGTAAGTAGCTGCTAAGTAAGTCAGCCAACAAGCAGCCACATATGTTTAGCTAGTTCAACTATGCCATGCCTAAGTGACGCGCCAATCAGCACAGAAAAACAAATCCAACAACAACATAAAAAACTGATAACCTTTTGATATGGCTGTGTCCTGTGCAGAGACCTAAATAGATATAGATCCTGTTTGCATATATGCAATTTGTCTTTAAACGTAGTTGGGACAGCATTTAAACTCTGCTGTCTCTCTCTGTCTCTCCATCTCTTTCTTTTCATACATTCAATTAACACTGCTAACCTAGTTTTCCTCAACTCTATTTCTCTTTGCAGCATTATTCCCAGAGCAGCACAAACACATGCACAAGTACAAGGTGAGTTGATTTCATTTCCATTCCATTCCACTGCACTCCACACCATTCCATTCCATTTGATGCCAAGCCACAGCTCTCACATGGAATGTAATTAGACTACGGAAATCACACAGATAAGAGCAATTTGATGAGCTCTTGCAGCGCTTTGGCTAGTTTAAAGCAATTGCCATCAAATTTCCTGTGCCCGCAAAAAAATACATATATCTATATATAAAGTAATACGATTTTAATGCAAGACGGAAATTCGCTCAACGAGGCAGAGACCAGGGCGTCAGCCATTCGACAAAAAGACCTGCTCTTTTGCCATTTCCGCAGGAGCATGCCAAATGAGAGCAGAACTTTAGAAAAGCGGAAAACACCGGTAGATGTTGCTTACCTATTTGTACTTTTCCTGACAGCTGAGAGCTCAGCCGTGGAGTTTTAAAAGGGACTCCATATGACATTATCAGGCAGAGGAATGCAACAAGTGTTTGTTGCAGCTATAAACACCCTCACATTTCATAGACAGAGATCTGTTTAATTCTCAGCTTTAGTTCAGCTACAGCTACTGCTCTGACCTTTGGCTCGTCTGTCCATATGGCTCTCTGCCAGTCCCTGTTCTTCCAATACCCATGGGCAATAAAAAGGAGCTATTGCAGCTGTCTAGCCGTTGCCAGGGCGACTAAATGAATTTCAATTACTTTTACGTGCTGCGGCTTCACATGGCCCGCAAATCGTGAATAAATAAATTTTATGCGTAAATATAATTCAATTACCCAAAAAAAAAGAAAGGCAAATACATGTACTGCAATACCCCATGACTATACTTGCATATGTCTATGTGTGTGTGCGAGTGTGTGGGTGTATATATGCTTCCCTTTTCAGGCTCGTTGTCAAGCAGCCGCTTTTGGCCATTTTAAAAATACAAAAAAAAATACAAACAAGTAAGAAAGCTCCAGTCGAGACTGCTCGACTACGAGATACCCTGAACCCTCCAAGCTGATATTCTAATCATTCTGCACTTCTTTTATGCACACATACATACACATGCATCCACACGCACGCATAAGCCTGCGCTCTGCTAACTGCGCAGTAAGCAGCGACTGCGCTTGGGCTGCGCTGCAGTGTGGGCAATATTATGAGAATTTATTTGTTAAATAATTTCTTTTGTAGACATACGATCTTAATGAAACTTTTAGAGCGTAATCATATGGTGAATATGTGTGTATATTCCAAAGCCCAAGTCTCTAGTATTTGAAATACGCTTTTTACAAAAGTGAGGGTGAGGGGGTGAATTTAAGGGTGGGGGGTAAATTTTAACAAAAACCGAAATTGTATAAATTGTATATAAGCATACATTAAAAATTTGGAGACTCTAGCAATAAGGGTGTAGAAGATATAATTTTATAACTGGTTTTCGATAAGGTTTTTTATCGATAAAAAAAAGATCGGGATGAGTTAGCGATTTTTAATGATAAACTTGATATGCGCGCTGTAATTACGGACATTTTAAAAAAAATTTGAAGTCTCTAGCTCTTATATCTTCTGAAATCGACGCGTTCATACATACGGACGGACGGACGGACGGACGGACGGACGGACAGACAGACGGACAGGGCCAAATCGACTCAGCTCGTTGCCCTGATCAAGAATATATATACTTTGTGGGGTCTGCCACGCCTCCTTCTGCCTGTTACATACATTTTAACAAAACCATTATACCCTGATTTCCCATTTTCAATGGGTTCAGGGTATAAAAAAAAAAATACTGCCAAAATATGCGGCAATCGATTGCGCTTTATCCACGCTGAGGACACTTTATAGGCACCTCATTGATTTTCATTGATTTTGTGTGAGGTATTTTTATATAGGTATTTTCTCTACTTATTTTTGCTTTTATTCTCTCTGCTTCACTCGGTTGGGCAAGCAATTTATTGATTTGCTTGTCCCTAGTTATTTAGACAGACATTTCTCGGGAAAATGCCGTTGCTAACGGCAGCTTTGTTGTTTTTCAAATAACACCTAAGCTAAGGAAATTGCGATGAATTATCTATAAATATATTTTATTTATATATATATTAACTTGAGTGGAAGTCAAACTGATAACTGCGACTTGGCTTGAGCATCATCTAGTCCAAGCTTGCACAAACTGAGCACTAAGAATATTTCTTACATTTCCAATATATCCTTTGAAAACTGCGTGAGTCTTAACACTCTTAAACGGCATATCAACTTTAATCTGTCTATTTTTGCTGACATTCAATTCAATATCAATTTCTTCTATCTCCAATTACTTCAGTTCTATTTTCTTTTCTTTTCTATAGTTTTATCTTACACTGCACAAAGTGTCCCCAAAAATGTCTGTGCCACAGTTTTCATTGTCGATTCTTTTGGGGCTAAAAGTTCCATAAATCACTCAGCGGACTCAACAGGTTGCCATTGGCCCAGTCAGCTCCAATAGTCTGCCCATTTTTCAAGTGCCTGCATTCAATTAACAGTGAAATTTATGTATGGGGAAAAGTCGGGATTCGCCTCACACACATACACATACACACGCACACACACATTCAGTTGAGAATTGTTCGCATCAACTGCCAACTGCAATTAAAAGGCAATGAATTTTGCTCTCTCTCTCTTTCACACTCTTTTCCGCTCTCTTTGTCCATCTCGCTCGCATTTGACTTTGCTGCCCTGCCAATGTGTGGGCGTTTCGTTGGTAGCTTGTGGCAGAGGGGGGCGTGGCGCCTTAAAAGTAAAACACTTAACTTAAATTGTGTTCAACAGCTGGAAATGAACAGCAGCAGCAGCAGCATTGGCAGCAGCTGTAGGAGTCGCGCATTGCTTTAATTTTTGGGCAGCGCCTCTGCCTCCGCCTCCTGCCACAGCACTGCTGCTGTCTCCTGCTTGCTGTGATTATAATTTATTGATTCCAGGGCCAACGGGCAACATCTGTCCGGCGAGTGTTTTAAAAATAGTTTGTGCATGTTTTATGAACATTTTATACATTTTATATAACAATTTTCGTTTGTTTCGCGCACAAGTTCAAACAGCAAGGGCCTCTCTTGCATGCCACGCCCACAAACTGTGGGCATTAGCAAAAGCTGCTGTGGTGCTCGCTTTTTGGCAACATATTTCACATTTTTTATGATTTCCACATTTTGTTTTGTTTTTTTGACAAAGTGGAATTTGAAAATGTCTGCGTGCAGCTGTCACAGCCACGCCCCTACGCCCTCATGGGGCGCCCACTTGCAACAGCTTGCTAATAAAATTATTAACGTGTAAATTCTTGCGACTTATTTAGCTGCCAATTAATAAATTTTATATTCAGCTACGCGTCGCACTGTGGCCCTCCGCCCTCCCCCTCCACCATTTTTTGTAATACCAACGCATTCCACTGGAGGCTGCCCACTCCACGCCCATCTGGTGCCACCCGCAATATGTGTCTGGCATATTAATGAGCATTTGTTACACTTCTCGACGAAAATTTATGTGTCCAGGTTAAATTCCTGGGATTGCTGAGCGCTCTTCATTCAGTTTGTTCATTTGTTAAATTAATTTATGTTCCTGTCCGTTGGATTTCGAAGAAAATATTTAGTGACATTGCCAAACAATGGCAGGCATTTGGTTTATTTATTTTATTCTTGATTTCTGTGTGTGTTTTTCAACCCTTTGATTTAGTCACAGCGAAATGATGTAAGAGCTAAATATATTTGTGTATAAGAAAATTAATATAAACATATATTTATGTATGCACAGCGCCGTTCATTTAAATAGATTTAAGGAATCTGGGCTAAATTTTCTTAATTTATTTAATGTTTTTTTTTTATTTCTTTATTTTTTTGCTTTATATACTCGCTTCACAAAATATTTGGGTGGTTATTCAAGGCGTATACGTGATAATAAAAAAATTTAGTGAATTTTTAAGGAAATATGAAATAATATTTTATATATTATTTAGCTACACTTTATTGTTTTAGTTAATGAATTCCTTTCAATTTGCTTGATAATATTTATATAATTATTTTTAAAATTCAGTTTACATAGGTTTTCAATATTGAAAGAGAATAATAAAAATGTTAAAAAATGTTGATAAAAAATTATAAAAATCATATAAATAAAATTTTGATATTATTTAGTTATTCATTCAGATATTTCTATTTATCTTTTTATTTTGTTATTTAATCATTTAATTGTTACATTTACGTATTATTTATTTATTTATATCTTACTTAATTATTTCTTATTTATTTATATATTTTAGTTATGATTTTATTTATTTAATTTTTTTTTATTTTAAGTTTTTTATTTGTCTAATTTTTTATATTTATTTTTATTTATATATGCAACAAAACATTTTTCGAATTCGTGGTTAAGGAGATATAATTTTTCAAACTTTTGTAAAACCTCGAACCTATTCAGCTGAACGGCGCTGTATATGTAAAACAAATTTGAGGCTTAAAGAATTATTATTTATTATTTAATTTCTCCCTTGGCTTATGCTAACTGTTGCACAAGCTTATGGCACGCATTGCCATCGATCTATATATGTTTCTAGCTGCCCACTCTCTCTCTCTCTCTTTGTCTCTCCTTCAGTCACTCTCCCTATCTGTCTCTCTCCCTCTCTCTTTCTCTCTCGTATTAGCATTCCAATCACGTTGGCCGTGCAAAATACTTTAATATGCCGAAAAAAAATGTTGCTGCTCGAAAATAAGTAGAGCTGCTTGAACACGCCGCCCTCCCACACACATATTAAACTTTGACCCATTTCATAGTGGCACATTTGCATAACGCCAACGACGGTGGTTGGTGGTGGTGCCGCAGAACCCTTTCGAAATAAATTAAAAACGAAAATCTAGCTAAATATTTAATTGGCACACACACACATGATATTAAAACTAAGCTCTCTCTCTAGCTCCCTCTCTCTCTTCCTCAGTATCTTCCTCTCTCGGGAGATTTCATAAATATGAACAGTGAGCACTCTAATTGTTATACGTTATCCGCAGAGCAAATATGTGGAGTGCACTGAACCAGTGGCCAAAATCTGCTTTGTTGCTTTGCGTTGAGCAAGCTCAAGCTGAAGTCGCCCGGCGCCATTGTGTCCCAGTGGCTGGCTCCGTGTTGGCTTTTTGGCGAATTTTTAATGGACGCCACTAGCTGCACAACGTATTTCACTTCATTTCTTATTCACGCGCCCTACGGCCGCCTAAAAAGCACAGTCCCCGAACTTCAACCTCGGCAGCCCTATACGCCGTTGCCATGCCTTACGGCTGCGGCCTCAACCCTAGCTGCCGGAAAATGTTTGCCTTGGCGTCCGAAAAAAAGGTTTGCGTGCCAAATTATTGTGCCAGTGGCCCAAAGTTTTTTCCTCTCTCTCACTCTGCCGGCAGACTTTTATTTTGTTGTATGTTTTTTTTTTCTTGTTCTTCTTCTTTTGCTGTTCCTGTTGCTGCCATTTGGCAGCAGCCAAAACGCAAAGTGCGTTGTACTCGACTCGTTTTTTTAAAGGCTGCCAGTGAAAATCGATATTATTCACTGGCGTACAACGTGCCGTATGAGCGATACGGCGAGCTACAGCAGGCCAGCAGCAATGTGTTGGCAGTATTTAAACGTATCTCGATTGCAGATATGAAAGTGGAATAAATGCAAAAGTAATTAAAGTGCTTATTAATATTTATTTGTATATAAAAATATATTCATTTTATATTTAATATTGCTTATTTTATATTATTACTTGCATTATAATATTATTTATTTTAGCTCATTAGTATATTTTCATTTTATTTTTAACTTGTACTATTATTATTATTTTTTTTTTTACAATTTATTTTTAGTACAAATTTAATTTATTTTTTATTTAATTGCCGATTAATTTGTTTTATTTTATTTTATTTTTTTTTTTTTTATATATTTTTTTTATACTTTTTGTAGTTCATTTCATTTATTTATGTTGTTGTTGTTCATTTAATTATGTTGTTTTTTTTTTTGCTATTTGGGTCTTTTTTTTTTAAATTAGTTAAAATTCAATTCAACTTATTATTTATTTAATAATTCATTTATAAATTATTTTTATTTGCATCAAAATTTATTTATTGTCAAATATAGCTAAGCTGTAAGTTAGCTTTAATTGAAATTAAATTAGGTAATATATATACTAAGAAATGTCTTAGCCTCGCTGTTGAGGTATTAGCCAAGAAAGTTGAAGCTGCCTGGGAAAACGGTAAACTTTGCGCACATGTGCCAACGTCCAAGAACGAAATTATATTTAATTTTTTATGTCAGTTTCTGTCTGCTTACCCATCCATTGCCATTTTTGTTGTTGTTGTGGTGCGCTTCAGTTGATTTGCAACACAGAAAAAAATAAGTAGAATAAAAAATAGCAGAGAGTGCGAGAGAGGGAGAGAGAGACAAGTGCAAACTGCGGCAGCGCCTTTTCAAATGGCTTAATAAGCGGCACCACAACAACAACAACAAGAACAAGCGGAATATCTCGAGCTGTCTCGCTGTTGCAGACGCCGTGGCAGACGCAGCAGCAGATGCAGACAGACGGACAGACGGACAGACAGACAGTCAGACAGCAGGCAACGTACAACGTGCAACGTGCTGCCTGCAGCAGGCAACGAGCGAAGCAGACGCCATGCGGCAAAATAAAAACCCCAAACACCATAAAATAGACACAAAAACTGCGAACTAGGTATTTAAAAATATATATCGCTTCGCTGTATGAGGATCGCCAAGTGGCGGAGCCCAAAAATAATGCGACAATTGCATTAAGTGCACAATGGATGGATGACCGAGCAGCACGGCCCGCAGCAGCAGGAGGAGGAGGAGGAGGAGTGAGCAGCAGCAGGAGGAGTGAGCAGGAGGTGGCAACACTGGCGACTGCCTGGCAAATGAAAATATTTTATCTTTATATGCAGTTTGCAGTTTTTGTCGCTCATTCTTTCTACTTTTCAGCTGTTGTTGCTGGAGCTTTACTGCACTAAATGGAAGAGATGCTCAACTGGTTTTTATTATAATTTTGTGCCTGGGTTATGGTCAAATAAAGTTTTCGACTTTATCTAGCGTGTGTTTGCTGAAGGGGCTAAGAAATTACTTTTAGTTGACACAGTGCACGAGAGAGGGAGAGAGAGGAGAGGGGGGAGAGTGAGTGAGAGAGTGTAAAGTTGGCCAAAATGCTCGTGAAAGGCTAACGATTAACTGAAGTGCTGGCCATATCTGAGACATCAAACGCCATTAATAGATACGGAAATGTGTGTATGCTAACATATTATTATCTTTATGTCTAAACTATATAATATAACTGCAAGCTGGGTTTATTTAGAATTAAATTGGATGGATCTACTCAAATTAAAACTTGGACGATTTGAATCGTACATTAATTGAATTAGTTTTTAGGAATGTAAAATTGTTTTATAACTTTCCACTTTATAAGCGATATTTATAATTAATATATATTAAATTTATATATGTAAATTATATTAGATAAGATTTAGAGAAATATGGGATATTTTATCAACACAAGTAGTTCGATTTCTAAACTATTCAACTCATCTTCAAATATTTCCAGAAACCAATAAAGCATCATTGGTCAACAGAATAATGAGCATTGCAATGCACCATTGGTACAAAATAAGAATCCCGTTATTTCGAAATGGCAAGGGGATAAGTTTTTTCGATTTACACTGAAATTTAAATTATCGATAAAAATTAAGTACGAATTTCTTCAAGGGCATCGAATTTGTTTTCGATTTATCGCGATTTTCGATTTAGCGGGGTACGAATTATCGAGACTCGACTGTATTTATTTCTAATAATTTTCCTTTTCAAACACCCAATGCCTTTCGTATATATATTCATTGGAATATAATGAAAAAAATAAAATAAATAAATAATTCAAAGTAAATTTTAAATACAAATTGAAGCACCAAAAATGTTTATTTAAGCTTGAGAAAAAATATTATCATAATATTTTAAGTATCGATCGAAAAAATAGCTTAAATTTATATCCGAAAATTTAAGTTTCCTTTAAAATTTAAATGACAAACAAAAAAAGTTAATAAAATCATTTTGTGCTCTGTGGAATGCAGAAACATGCAACATGCGACAATGTCTCTAAAAAGAACACAATTTTGCGTTTAGCTCTGTCAGGCTGACAAAGTGCCTGCCACGCCCACAATTTTTAGGGTCCCTCCCCCAGCCCGCAGCTGACCAGCTGAACAGTTCTAAGCAGAACGCAACGAAACAAACAACTGAACTCTGTCTACGGCTGTGTCGGCTGTGCCAACAATTGCATTAATTATGCGTGCGGCAACATTTTGTGGCAAAGGCTTTTGCCAAATTGCCACAGCGGAGGCACTTGAAAGTTTTGCAGACACTCAATTATATGGTCCAAGCAGAGCGGGCTGGGTGGGAGCAGGAGACGGCAAATGGGGAACTGCCGCCTGGTGACAGCGGCGACATCAACAATTCATCTTTGACGCGCTGAGAGAGAGGGATAGAGAGAGAGAGAGAGAGAGAGAGCGATATATTGCTAGAGAGCTAGGGACAATTTGTGCGTGCCGCACTTCAAAGCGATTCGAGTTAAGGAATCGAGGCAAGGAATCTGCAGCATTGTCTGTGCTCCATGTCGACAACGTTGCCTTTTCTGTTTGCCTATTCAATAACTGAGATCCGCGCGCGAGTTGGCCAGGAGGCGGAGGAGGAGTGGCTGGCTGGCTGGCTGGCTGACAGACGAGCCAAATGCTAATCTTGATAAAAATAAACGCACTCGGGCACGTTGAGGTGGAAAAGTTGGCGCGTCTCACGTTTTTCGTCGCATTTTCAATTTGCTTGGCATTTGCCTGGCCATTGTCAGCATATCCCACCCATTGCCCCTCTGGTGCTCCATCTGGCCCCTCCTCTCGCTCCCTCTTGCTCTGCCCCACTGTTGGACCTTTGCTAAGTGAATATTAATATTGACTTTTTGCCTGTTTGCTTTCGCATAGTTTGCAAAGTTTTTCACCTTTGATTGTTACGCTTGCTCGCTTCCTCCATAGCCTTAACCTGAACCTGAACCTGAACCCTGACCTCACCCGCTTACCATTTGTGGCCTTAGAGTCAACGCAGAGTCTCTGTCCCGACCTCTGCTCGCTCAGCTCTCATTCCCAGACTCATCTCAATGGTTGGTTTTAAATTTATGTGCAAAGTTTTATGCGTGGCAAGAGTCTTGGAATGGGAGCTGCTGCTGGTGTTCGCTCTTAGAGTGGAGGCGCTTTTCCATTATCAGCATTTGATGCTGCTTCCTTGTCGGCAGTTGCTATTATTTTCCATTTTTATGACATTTAACTGCACGTCTCGTTCCCAGCTCCAGCTCCAGCTGCAGGGCCCTCTTTCTAAATGGATGCCTACCTCAGTTAGACTTTCGGTTCCAGGTACTCTCCAGTCACGCTTGTATTAAAATAAATTGACGAAAAAAAAGGC